>NC_069503.1:1146874314-1147171814 GCF_027579735.1 Bombina bombina | reverse complement strand
CACACACACACATGCACATACACACACATAGAGGCACATACACACACATAGAGGCACATACACACACATAGAGGCACATACACACACATAGAGGCACATACACACACAGATGTACAGTAAATACACACATACACGCACACACATATATACACACACACACACAGGTACATACACACACATACACAGAGGTACATACACACACATACACAGAGGTACATACACACACATACAGAGACCCATACACACGCACATACAATCATACAGGCACATACACACACACACACACACACACAGGCACATATACACACATACAGAGACCCATACACACGCACATACAATCATACAGGCACATACACACACATAGAGGCCGATTTATGAAAGGTCTTGCGGACCTGATCCGACAGGTCCGCAAGACCGCTGCTCCATAACTTGTGTTTCTGGTGAGTCTGAAGAATCGCCAGAAACACGGCCCTTCAAGCTCCATACGGAGCTTGATAAATGGGCCTCAATGAGGCAAATACACACACATAGGCACATACACACACGCAGATACACAGGCACATACACAGGTACACACAGGCACATACACACGCACATACACAGGCACACACACAGGCACACACACAGGCACATACACAGGCACATACACAGGCACACACAGGCACATACACAGACACACACACAGGCACACACACAGGCACATACACAGGCACACACACAGGCACACACACAGGCACACACACAGGCACATACACAGGCACACACACAGGCACATAAACAGGCACATAAACAGGTACACACAGGCACATACACAGGCACACACACAGGCACACACACAGGCTCTAAATTAATTGGGATCTTTGTTGTGTTATAATTATTCATTATTAAATAAACAAATGCAATATTCAGAAGAGAGAAAGAGGACAAGGTCCTGTACATAACTGAGCATTGTCACAATTAAATACTATTTATGTAGTTGACCATTGTCAGAAAAATCTACAGTTGTTATGCAGAAGTGTCAGTTCACATGTCCACCTTTTAGTGAACCCCAACAACATCTATATTTGCGCTATTTTAATCCTAAACAATATAAACCCCACATTGAAGTCAAATACAGCTAACGCGTTTCACACTAAAGGTCTGACCAATAAAGATCTCCTAGAAAGAAAAAACAAACCCCCTTTTGATGCCAGAAAGGAATGTTTATATCTACACTGTCCAGCAAAAAACTTTGGTTTACTCTGAAAAAAGAAAATTTTCCATGTTGATACCAACACTATTATCGTTCCAAAAATTGTTTTTGTTTACACTACTTGCTCTGGCTCTTCATTATTTCCTTTGCCATATTCCCTTTAATTTAACCCCGAAAACTTAAGGTTTTTCAACTTCTGAGACATACACACAACAAACTTCTCAAGCCTAACCTTGCTACATATCTGTCCCTAACTGGCCTCAGCAGAAGAGATAAGGAAGATCAAGGTAATGCAAGATTTGATAGCAAAATGGCAGTGGCAAGCCTTGTCTGCTCCAGTAAGAAGTAAGCATTAACGCCTCCAATTAAGGCCAATGGCAGGTGTTTAGACATTGAAAAATAACTGATTCATCCAATGGGGCCTATCTATCAAGCCCCGAACGGAGCTTGACGGCCTGTGTTTCTGACGAGTCTTCAGACTCGCCAGAAACACAAGTTATGGAGCAGCGGTCTAAAGACCGCTGCTCGATAACCCTGTCCGCCTGCTCTGAGCAGGCGGATAGGAATTGCCGCAATTCAACCGATCGAATATGATCGGGTTGATTGACACCCCCTGCTGGCGGCAAATTGGCCGCGAATCTGCAGGGGGCGGCGTTGCACCAGCAGCTCTTGTGAGCTGCCTGTGCAATGCTGAATACGGAGAGTGTATTGCTCTCTGCATTCAGCGAGGTCTTGCGGACCTGATCCGCACTGTCGGATCAGGTCCGCAAGACCTTTCTTAAATAGGCCTCTATGTGTTAATGTATTTATAAAGTTTTCACACTCAGTTAGTATTTTAATTTATTGGATTACTACAGAAAATATATTTTATGTCTCTGTCATAAGCAAATGTACATACAGCACTAATGTAATGATAGCATAAACTAATAAACTAAATGATGTGAAAATAAAGTGTTACTAAAGCAGCAGATTAAGGTCCTGATATTCAAACCCTCTCTGCTCAGGAGAGATATTCTAAAATGATCCTAAAGCACTGTGAGATCCCTAGTAAAATATTCAAAAGGCAGATTTTGCTTTACTTCTCCAAGGGGTGTTCCCTGGATTTCTATATGTGAAGGAGAGACAAGCCCAGAGCAATATATCACTGCATGGCATGACAGTTCTGCTGCATTTATACTTTGTACTTTATTTTACTTTATTTTATCACTTTACACTTCAGATAAAATGTTTGTTACATTTAAACTTTGCACTTTCTATTTTGTATTTTATTTTGTATACAGCAGTGTATTTATGATTGTGATTTTACAAATTCTGATTATGCCGTCACAGTTTCGGTGTAACGTTAACAAATCAGTCTCATACTTTATATATAAATGTGTATCTGAAATATATTAGGTTGCATTTTGTCTTTTATTAAAATTAAAGCTGAAAAACTGTCAGCTTCAGATTTCCATTACTTTCTATGGGCCAGATAATCAAACGTTCTCTAGAGAGAGAATATAGAGTTGACTTCACAGGGACAGAACTCACTGACTTTTCTAAAGAAAGGGGAGGAACCTGGAAATCCCAGAAAGATGAGAGATGCCTTCAATACACCTAGATTACCGGGTTTTGCGCTATAGAGGGTGCGAAACAAACGCAACAAAAGTTGGGTTATTTCACCCTCCATAACGCTGGCATTACGAGTTTCTGAAAAGCCTCCTTGTACGTGCGATATTGTGGCGTTAAGCTCCATACCGCACAAAATCCAAGGGCTTCTTTAACGTGCTGGTACACGTTTCCCCAATAGACATCAATTGGGAGAGAGTGTCAGAAAAACTAACACCTGAAGTGCGGAATGGTGATCACCGTAACGCAACCCCATTGATGTCTATGGGGGAAAAAAGTTACGTTTAACCCATTAAGCACCACAGCACTTTTCCATTTTCTGACCTTTTGGGACCAAGGCTATTTTTACATTTCTGCGGTGTTTGTGTTTAGCTGTAATTTTCCTCTTACTCATTACTGTACCCACACATATTATATACTGTTTATATACTCATTACTGTACACACACATATTATATACTCATTACTGTACCCACACATATTATATACTGTTTATATACTCATTACTGTACACACACATATTATATACTCATTACTGTACCCACACATATTATATACTGTTTATATACTCATTACTGTACACACACATATTATATACTCATTACTGTACCCACACATATTATATACTCATTTACTGTACTCACACACATTATATACCGTTTATATACTCATTACTGTACTCACACATATTATATACCGTTTATATACTCATTTACTGTACCCACACATATTATATACCGTTTATATACTCATTACTGTACCCACACATATTATATACCGTTTATATACTCATTTACTGTACCCACACATATTATATACTGTTTATATACTCATTACTGTACCCACACATATTATATACCGTTTATATACTCATTTACTGTACCCACACATATTATATACCGTTTATATACTCATTACTGTACCCACACATATTATATACCGTTTATATACTCATTTACTGTACCCACACATATTATATACTGTTTATATACTCATTACTGTACCCACACATATTATATACCGTTTATATACTCATTTACTCTACCCACACATATTATATACTGTTTATATACTCATTACTGTACCCACACATATTATATACCGTTTATATACTCATTACTGTACCCACACATATTATATACCGTTTATATACTCATTTACTGTACCCACACATATTGTATACTGTTTATATACTCACTACTGTACACACACACATTATATACCGTTTATATACTTATTTACTGTACCCACACATATTATATACTCATTACTGTACCCACACATATTATATTCCGTTTATATACTCATTTACTGTACCCACACATATTATATACTGTTTATATACTCATTACTGTACACACACACATTATATACCGTTTATATACTTATTTACTGTACCCACACATATTATATACTCATTACTGTACCCACACATATTATATACTCATTTACTGTACCCGCACATATTATATACCGTTTATATACTCATTTACTGTACCCACACATATTATATACCGTTTTTCTCGCCATTAAATGGACTTTCTAAACATACCATAATTTTCATCATATCTTATAATTTACTATAAAAAAATATAAAATATGAGGAAAAAATGGAAAAAAATACACTTTTTCTAACTTTGACCCCCAAAATCTATTACAAATCTACAACCACCAAAAAACACCCATGCTAAATAGTTTCTAAATTTTGTCCTGAGTTTAGAAATACCCAATGTTTACATGTACTTTGCTTTTTTTGCAAGTTATAGGGTAATAAATACAAGTAGCACTTTGCTATTTCCAAACCACTTTTTTTCAAAATTAGCGCTAGTTACATTAGAACACTGATATCTTTCAGGAATCCATGAATAGCCATTCACATGTATATATATTTTTTTAGTAGACATCCCAAAGTATTGATCTAGGCCCATTTTGGTATATTTTGGTATATTTCAAAAAATCGTTCAATTTTTCACAAATTTTACGTTTCTCACTGAAATTATTTACAAACAGCTTGTGCAGTTATGGCATAAAAGGATGTAAATGTTTCTCTGGGATCCCCTTTGTTCAGAAATAGCAGATAAATATGGCTTTGGCGTTACTCTTTGGTAATTAGAAGGCCACTAAATGCCGCTATGCACCACACTTGTATTATGCCCAGCAGTGAAGGGGGTTAATTAGGTAGCTTGTACGGAGATTGTAGGGTTAATTTTAGTGTAGTGTAGTAGAAAACCCAAAGCCTTGATCTAGGCCCATTTTGGTATATTTCATGCTACCATTTCACCGCCAAATGCAATAGAAAAAAAAATTGTTCACTTTTTCACAAGCTTTAGGTTTCTCACTGAAATTATTTACAAACAGCTTGCGCAATTATGGCACAAATGGTTGTAAATGCTTCTCTGGGATCCCCTTTGTTCAGAAATAGCAGACATATATGACTTTGGTGTTACTTTTTGGTAGAAAGCCGCTAAGCACCACACTTGTATTTATGCCCAGCAGTTAAGGGTTTAATTAGGTAGCTTGTAGGGTTAATTTTAGCTTTAGTGTAGAGATCAGCCTCCCACATGACTAGGCTGACCATACGTCCCGTTTTGAAAAAAACTGTATTATAAGAAGCGCCTTACTTACACCCTGTGAGCTGTTTATTAGAATAATCTCACAAATATTCTGAAAATAAAGATTAAGGGAAAGTATAAACAGCGCTTCACCTATATGTAAATATAGGATAGCTAGGGATGTTAATCTATTGGTCAATAGTCGATGGATTAAATTAAATAAATGTGAAAAACATATGAGTAAAATATGTTAATATTTAATTTTCAAATCAATACATACATATGCATACTATACTAGTGTTATTTGTACATATAAAAACAATCAAAATAAAAACCATTCATAAATCGGTCATTCATAGGGAAACCATTCATAAATAAAATGGCTATCTAGGTAGAGACACAGAGGAGAGGACGTCTCCGCCTCCTCGAACAATAAAAACCTTCAAAGAGCAATATGCTATACTTTGGAATAGTAGCACTCCACCTTTACAAAGTTGCAAGTCACTAATTTAATTGCAGTATACTTTACAATGTTGCAATGTGTATTGCTCGCTCCTTGGTGTTTTTTTCCCTTTTTTTCTTGATAGAGCTCAGCAATTAATGATGTCAAATTTGTTTATCGTAAAATTTCTGCATTCATATGCATAGGAATAGTTCATGTGCTTGAAATAAAAGTTAATAGTTGTTTGTAAACAATTTCTGGTAGCAAGCGAATAAAAGGGTAGCTCCAAACAACAATTCAATCGTGATTCCATATACAAACTAGTTGCATTTGAAATATATACACTCTCAGTTTTGCAAAGTTCAGTGTAGGATAGATAATTACAAGCAGGTATACTTTACCGGTCACCCTCTGTTTGCGATCTCCAGCGTGGATGTTATGGCGTCCTTTTGGCCCTGTATCGACCTGTCGGATAACGCTCTCACCTCTGACCTTGATATAGTAATGTCAACAATTTCCATCCACAACGAGCATTACCACTATGGTCTCTCCAGGTGTCCACTTCGCTATAGGTATACCGGTAGCCTGCTTGTATATTTCTTTCTTTAGATGCCGATGTTGATCATCCGGATTCCGTTTCTCAAAACTCTGCGCAGAGTATCAAATGGGTTGTAGCCTGCACGGCTAGTAGCTAATCCGGATTCTTTCTTTTAGTAGCTCCTTCGAGGACACGTCAAGGGATTTAATTTCAATTCCTGGTATGTGGTTTTATCATTAAGTATCCTATATGCTTCCTCCAAATAGTATTCGGTATCCATTACCACAATTCCCCCGCCCTTATCGGCGGGTTTTATTGTTATGTTCTTATTATTTTTTAGATTATCTAGTGTTTGTTTCTCATCTTTATTTAGATTATATTTTGTTTTTACTTGGTTATGTTTAAACTTGGCTAAGTCTTTCTGTAACATCTTTTCAAAAATTTCAATGTGACTTCCTTTTTCATGAGTTGGATAGAATGAAGATTTCAGTTTTAAGGTGGTGTGTATAACCCTCGGTATTGTCTCAGCATTGTCTGTAGGCGTGCAGTTAATTCTTGTCTCTACTATGTTTCTTTCTACTGGATTTTTCAAGAAATACCGCTTTAGAGTTAGTCTACGAATAAATTGATTTATGTGGATGTGAGTTTCGAATTTATTTAATCTCTGTGTGGGTGCAAAAGTTAAACCTTTTTTAAGGACCTTCTTTTCATTTCTGGACAATTCAGTTTTGCTAATATTAAAAATTCCCTTATCATCTATCTCCATCTTTTTTGTTCTTGTTCGTATTCCTCCCCTGGTTCCTCTATGTTTCTTTTTCTCTCTAATCGGGGGGTTTTGGACACTAGGCCTAACCCTAAAAAATCGGCTGATGATCCTTGGAGTGGGGAATTAGGGATATCATTAGTTGTATCTACTGTTTTTTGTCCTTGATCTTTTTGATGTGTATGTCTATTATTGGAGGGAACTCTCCAATCTTTGTCGAAGTTAGTTTGTCTAAAACTCCCTCTTGGTTCCCTATTGTCTCTTGTTTGATTTGAAGTATATTGTTCTCTATTATACCTATTTCTGTAGTCATTGGGATGCGTATTCCAATTCTGTGAATCATAATTATTTCTATAATCATTAGGATACGTATTCCAGTTGCGTGTACCGTAATTGCTATTGTAATTATTTATATTTCCATTTCTATTTTGTTCATAGTTATTCCTGAAATTATTTCTAGAAAAATAATAATTATTATTTCTTCTATAATTCGGTCTAGAATCATTCCAATTGGAATTATCTCCATTATAATTTCTATTAAAATCTCTCATTTCCATATTCTTTTCTCTGTGCCAGTTAGTGTTATGATGTGTATAATATTGTTCTCGATATGGTTCTTGATAGTGATTTAATCCTCCACCTCCTAATTGTGTAGTGTTATTAGTATTCTTCTTTTTTTTGTTTGTGTTTTTTTGGGACAATAGTCCATGTAGTGTCAACAGTGTTTGTGTTTTCTTCTCCTATGTTTGTATTAGTGACTTCTGTCATTTCTTTATAGTCATTTTGATCTCTTGCCATTTTTTTTACTTCTAATAGAGATCAATTCAGTTTTTTTGTGTTTAAGTGTTTCTATAATTTCCATTTGCCTGTCTTTGCAGAATTTACTTTCTTGGTGATTTTCTAGTGCATCCTTAATTTCAGTGATTCTAGTTTCAAAAGTGTCTAGTGAAATGTTACGTGCTTTTTTAATTATATTAATTAGTACAAAGGATGTGTTGCCTAAAGCTGTTTGCCACTCTTTTCTTAGATCATCATTTAATTCAAAAGTACATTCCTCTAATCTCAGTCCTCGCGGTATTATTTGTAGACTGATATATCTATCTAGATATGCCAATTCCATCTTCTGTTTTAATTCTTTAATAAGTATATTTCCTAATTCGTGCATTATTTCTGTTAAATTGGTATTTTCACCAACTATAGGAGTGTTGTTACAAGTGTGTATTTCTGTCAGTAAATTTTGTCTTACTTTGAACACTTCCATTATAGTTACTCAAAAAAATGACTCAAAGGAAATGTAAGGCTGCTCACTTAGATGTGAGAAAAATAATAAAGATGAAAAAAACTGTATTATAAGAAGCGCCGTTTTGAAAGGGACAGTATCGTTATTTTATGTTTTTTTTCCCTGTCCCGTTGTTTCTTTATTAATAGTCATTTTGTCCCGTTTTGAGGGTTATCAGACCGTGCGGGCAGCGCAAGTGTAATTTTTTATTGCACACACACCACTTAATTTTTTTTAAACTCCCCGCCGGCGGGGAGAGCAGTTTTTTAAAAAAACATTATTTTTTTTTTAACTGCAGCCGGGTTGGGTGGCCGTGCCCACATGATCCACAGCATGCATTCTTCATGCAGTCTTAGCAGTCTATGCCGCACGCGCTCTTCAAAATTAGGTGCGTCATTGATAGGTGCCTACAAAGAGTCAGTGACAGCAGGTCATTACTCAGTCGTGAGCTGTCAGACTGAGCCTAGGAGGGAGACTGGTCACTGGTCAGCGTGAGGGAAGTTAGATTACTAGCTAGCTCAGCTGCAGTAGTGCCAATACTTTACTAACTTACACTCAGGACAGGCTCAGCACAGGGGTCGGCAGGAGTCGGACTAAAAATATCTGAGATTCAGTCAGTCATCATCTGGATCTGATGTGATGATCAATCATCTGCCTTTAGCCGCTGCCTCACCATCATCCGAATTATTTGCTGACCTGAGCATCACCAGACACCAGAGAGATAATTCTTGTTGCCATCTTCTTCTTGTTTGTGTCACAGACGTGTGAAGTGAACATACAAACTAGTGTTATGGTCTGGTCTGGAAGTAGATCGATTCACCTGTCTACAGTCTATGTTCTGAACTTCAGCTTCTGCAAGAATTGTGCACGGCCAAGATAAGACCAGTGTCTGTGCCTGGCAATCAATTAAATTAATTTTCATCTATTATATCATATGCTTATTATTATAATGCTGCTGCAGTGCTGGTTGTAGTACAGACGTTATAAAATAACGGTTATTATCAAGTAACTATGTAGTTCCACATTTTTATCAGTTCTTCCACCATTTACATGTATAACAATGATTTTGGGCAACTCAGCTAAAAAAAATCTACAACTACTATCCAGATAGTCAAACCAAACGCAAGTTCAGAGGCTTTTACCCTTTAAAATCAGTTAATATGGGGGAATTTGCCTTGACAACATAGGATAATCTCACTTTTTTAAAGCATGTTTGTTGTTTGTATGATAAATTAAATTGTAATACTTTTTTTCACAAGCTTCAGAATCAGTTCTTCTTATTATATAAGCATGTTCATTTCGATTTTCTTTGCTTAAACAACAAATTTGGCTTGGCTATCCATCTGTTTAAAAGTGACAATGAGTCTGAGACAAGTTCCGTAATATATATTAATATTAATGAATATTGTGTGGGGGGGGGGGGGGGGCATGATGGATGTGATCTAAAGGAGGGAACCTTTGTCTTTAGAATAGTTATTGGGTAAGTAATTTTATTTCCCTTAACAACAGTTATAATAAAAAGCATTTTATAGGGTGTCTTTATAAGTCAAAACATTTGTGCTTTATTTTTATATAGATTTGCCAATTTTCTGTGTGCATCAAATTTAAAGTAAAAATAATTTCATATACATGATACATCAGCCCATGGAGTGTGAGAAGTTTTATTATATGGTGTTGAAAGACCGAAATTTGCTGTGTAAATTTGTTTCATCAGATAAATATTCATGGTACAATCATGATGAAATACAGTCCCCCTCTAGCTCTACATCTACCTAAAATTTTTGTATAAGTTCTTTTGTCACTGAAGGATTCATGTCATAAAAGTTAACTTTTGTTAAAATCTTACTTTTTTTCATATAAATAAAGAATATTAACCCCGTCCCGTTTTTGACCGCTCAATGTCCCGTTTTTGTCTCAAGGAAATATGGTCAGCCTACACATGACACATCCCACCCTCTGATCCTTCCCTGACCCCCCTCAAACAGCTCTCTTCCCTCCTCTACCTTACAATTGTCACCGCCATCTCAAGTACTGGCAGAAAGTCTGCCAGTATAAAAATAATGGTGTTTTGTTTTTTTTTAAGATTTTTTTTATTTTATATAAAATGTAGGATACCCCATTACCCCCCAACCACCATGATCCCCCCCAAACAGCTCTCTAAGCCTCCCCCTCGACCTATTGGCAGCCATCTTAGGTACTGGCAGCTGTCTGCCAGTACCCATTTTACTTACAAATTTGCTCTTTGCTGTTAATATAAATATAAAATGCACATTTTCTGTAGTGTAGCTCCCCCCCTCAATACCTTTCCCCCTCCCGGATCCCTTTCCCTATCCTAAACTGAACAGTTTCCCTACTTCTAACATCGGTTATGTCCGTGTGTCCGCGCTCCCGAACCCCACCACCCGCCTCCTTGCGTGCTCATGGACCAACGGTAACTCGGATCCAGAACAAGGACCAGCAATGGACCGCCCACCCGCCTCCCTGCAATGGCTCTCAAACACCAACGATCGACACCATGCTGGCCGATGAAGAGAGGGCCACAGAGTGCCTCTCTCTGCATCGGATGCTTAAAAAACAGTATTGCAGGATGCCTCAATATCGAGGCATCACTGCAATACCCTAAAAGTGGCTGGAAGCGATCATGATCGCTTCCAGTGCTTTAAAACCCTGAGGACATACAGGGTATGTCCTTGGTCAATAAGTGACAATTTTTGTAGGACGTACCCTGTACGTTCTTGGTTGTTAAGGAGTTAAACCTAACATAAACCCCAAGTCTAAACACCCCTAATCTGCCTCCCCCGACATCGCTGCCACCTAAATAAAGTTATTAACCCCTAATCTGCCACTCCCGAAATCGCTGCTACTAATAAAAGTTATTAACCCCTATTCCGCTGCTCCCCGACATCGCTGCCACTATAATAAAGTTATTAACCCCTATTCCCTGCCCCTGACATCGCCGCCACTATAATAAAGCTATTAAACCCTATACCACCGCTCCCCGACATCGCCGCCACTAAATAAAGTTATTAACTGCTAAACCTCTGGTCTCCCACATCACTACCACTAAATAAATACTATAAGAAAAATAAAAAAATCTAAATTACAACTAAAAAAACAAGTTTACCAAAAATAATAAACACCAAAATCACAAAAAAATAAACGAAATGATCAAAAATAAAAACAATTACACCTAATCTAATAGCCCTATAAAAATAAAAACACCCCCTAACCTACAATAAACTACCAATAGCCCTTTAAAGGGCCTTTTGTAGGGCATTGCCCTAAAGAAATCAGCTCTTTTACCTGTAAAAAAATACAAAGTCCCCCCAACAGTAAAACCCACCACCCAACCAACCCCCCAAAATAAAAAACCTAACTCTAAAAAAAAAAACCTAAGCTACCCATTGCCCCTAAAGGGGCATTAGTATGGGAATTGCCCTTAAAAGGGCATTTAGCTCTTTTTGAAAGCCCAAACCCTAATCTAAAAAGAAAACAACACCCCAAAAAAATTAAAAAATAACCTAACAGTAACCCCAGAAGATCTACTCACGGTTCCTGAAGTCCGGACATCCATCTCCATCCAGACGGGGAGGTCTTCATCCATCCCGGGGGCATCTTCTATCTTCATCCCGATAGAAGACGCCTCCGGGATGGATGAAGACCTCGCCGCCTGGATGTAGATGGATGTCCGGACTTCAGACTTGGTAGTTTATTGTAGGATAGGGGGTGTTTATATTTTGGGGGGCTTTTTTATTTTTTATAGGGCTTTTAATTGTGTAAATTGTTGTAATTGTTTTTATTTTTAATAATTTTGTTTATTTTTTGTAATCTTAGTGTTTTTTCTTTTTCGTGATTTTCGTGTTTATTATTTTTGGTAAACTTTTTTAATTTTCTCGTAGTGTTAGGTTTTTTTAAATTTGTAATTTAGATATTTGAATTGGTAGTAATTTTTATTTTATTAGATTGGTTATTTTAGGTTAATTTATAGTTTAATGTTAGGTTTATATTTTTTTCACAGGTAAGTTTTTATTTATTTTAATAAAGTTGTATTGTTATTTTAATTTAAAGTTAGGGGGGTGTTAGGTTTAGGGGTTAATAGTCTTTAGTGTTTTTCAATGTGGGGGGCCGGCGGTTTAGGGGTTAATAGGTTTATTTAGTGATGGAGATGTGGGAGGCCGGAGGTTTAGGGGTTAATAACTTTATTTAGTGGCGGCGATGTTGGGGAGCAGCAGAATAGGGGTTAATAACTTTATTATAGTGGCGGCGATGTCAGGGTGCAGGGGAATAGGGGTTAATATATTTAAATAGTGTTGGCGATGTGGGTGGCAGGTTAGGGGTTAATAACTTTATTTAATAGCCGCAATGTGGGTAGTCGGCAGGTTAGGGGTTAATAGCTTTAACATAGTGTTTGCTATGTGGGAGGGTGGCGGTTTAGGGGTTAATAGGTAGTTTATGTTTGCTAGTGTACTTTGTAACAGTTTAGTTATGAATTTTGTGAAACATTTTTGTTACACAAAATCCATAACTACTGGTTTCAGATGGCGGTATGGATCGTGTCAGTATAGGCTGTAACGCAAGCTTTTTAGCCGGACCGCACAACATGTAATACCAACGCTATGGAAATTCCACGCAAAAAACATCATTTTTTGAGTGTGGGATTGACGTTGCATCACAGGCTAAAATGCTTGTGGTATAGCTATACCAACATGGCTCCCAATAGTGTGTTCCTGCTTTTACGCTGAAATTGCCATCTTTTCAGCCTTAAAACCCGCTAAGCAAAACTCGTAATCTAGGTGATAGAAAGTAATGCAGCTCTCTAGGATACAAATTTTCACATAGGAGAAGTTAACTGGAGAACCACTGGGGCTGATATAAAGGCTTCGTTTGCATCAATTACAAATTAAACTGAAATGCTTTCACTACACTTTAACCTGCTTTTGTCTATATTTTAGTATATGTTACTTTTCAATTAGTTAAATAAGTGTATTGTGAACTTTGAGCAAACTTTACCTGCATAAGCTGGCGAGACAAATCAGTGAGACCGGCTTGTTTAAAATGCTTAGAGACTATGGCCTCGATGATTGAAAGTTCGTAATTTGCGGCGAGAAATGTGTATTTCTGACTCGCAACTCTCGCAAATTTCACGCCTTGCGTAATGATCGTATAAAGTGGGCAGTCCATTGTAAACAATACGTTACGCGATAAGCTGTCCATAGTAAACTATAGACTTCGCCTCCTTATATCATTTCACGAACCTCAAATGGGTTTCCATATATCATTGCGTCGCTTCGTACTTTTAATGATTCACTTTATTTCAGTTTGTGTTTGCATATTTCAAAATGTAAAATTACAGTTATAGTATATTGTCTAAATACGTTATATCGTATTATTTTTAAAATGAAATAAATATTGTAAATAATGTTATTCATGTTATTTCGCCAAAGGATGTCTGGCGAGATATGTATGTGAGTTGAATGTGCGATTCGTATGGCGTATGTTTTTATATCATCGTAACATATCTGTGAAACTTGCGAGATTTACTCAGGTTACGCCCATGGAACGCCCATCTTACGCCCTCTCCTTCGCAATGAAACTCTCCTTCGCAATGAATTCTGCTTTTACTGTTCTGGTTATATTTTGTTATTTTTTTTATTGAAATCGTACAATAAATATTTTTACGCTCTTTATTTAGATATTTTCACTCATTTGTATTATTACGAAATTGCGTATATGTTTTAAACAATGTTCAATGTGCAATATTTGTTAACCAATCATATTTATTGTTATATTATTTCTGTTACCATAATACCTTGCAATACATTTATGTACGCATATTTATGAGTACTTCCTTAATGTTCTCCAATCACAGCGTATTTTACATTTTACTCTGGTTACATGTATATTTATATAGATATCATATTTTATTCTGTGAGGCAGTTGATGAGATATTTGAAAATGGTTGGACATTTAATATTTATAATATACAAATCTGAATTTCTAAGTTCAAAGTTGATAATACAATTGATCAATAGACACTTTTTAAAAAAATTACGAATACAGAATTACACATACGAAGTGGGTATTTAACATTACGCAAACCAAAAAAACCATTCGCAGCGTATGTCGAATGACGAAAAAACGCCCATTTCGAATACATACACGCAATCAATTTCGAACACTTTCATTCATTCCGATATTATATTCGCACTCCAGTGCGAACATCTTTACATCATATCATTTTAAAAACGAGCTTTCAATCATCGAGGCCTATCACATGACTGACGAGAGAGCTTCAGACCCTGGGAACTCCGCTGTTCAGCTTAGGGAACTGCCCTGTCCCTCCCACTTTCTAAAACTGTCAGTTTACAATGGAGAAAATACAAAGTACAGTGTAATTTTATACAAAGAGGTAGATTTACTAAGTATTGGTGGACATGATCCGGTGTAGCGTATCATATCCGCCCGACATTGCTAAATGACAACAGCCTACGCTGTTGGCATTTAACATTGCACAAGCATTTCTAGTGAAATGCTTGTGCAATTCCCTCCCCTGCAGATTTGCAGCCAATCGGCTGCTAGCAGGGGGAGTCAATCATTCTGATCGTATCTGATTGGGATGATTGCTGTCTGCCGCCTCAGAGGTAGTGGATGAGTTAAGGAGCAGCGGTCTTACGACACATTGGGTGGAGAAAGCAGCATCCGCTGCTTAATAAATCTCCTTCAAAGTATTATCCTAAGTTTTAAAGTAACACAAATACTTTCAAAGTATAATCAGAATGTGTAAAATCACTGCTAGATCAACATGTAAATGTATTAAAATACAAAAGAGAAAGTGCAAAGCTTAAATGCAATAACACTGAAAGGACCCAGTCTGAAATATAAAGTGATATAAATACAAAGCATAAAGTGTAAGTGTAACAAAACTCTCATCTCATGCAATGCTGTATTACCCTGGGCTTGCCTCAGCTTCACGTACATAAATGAGAGAGATCTAGCCATGCTGGAGAGTTCCGCTCTTTTTTTTTTTTGAAAATCAGTAAGTTCAGCCCCTGTGAATTACAATTTCTCTCCAAGCTGGAGAATCTTTGAACATCAGGGCCTAAGTGAGGACCAGTAATGAAAACACTGCACGCGCTAACGAGTGTCATTATTCCAACAGACCGTTGCACAATAAAGCATTAGATATTATGAGATACCAGCTTTGCTTTTGTTCAGCAGTTCCCCAGAGTAAAATAAACCCTGAGAATTGTCAGTAGATTGTTCTGTCAGCATCACAATACACGTTTTTATATTTCTAAATTTCTGTCCCAGTTTTGCAGCCGGGAGACTGTTATGAAGATTCTAACTCTGTGAATGGGAATCCCAGTCTGTGATACTAATGACTCATGTCAGAAGCAGAGATATTTCCAGCAGCGCTGGCAGAGCGCCGTACTTCCTCTGGCTTTCAGCAGATCCGTCTTCTTTGTGGATGGTTTCCAGGCCTATAAACTGGACCATTTTATATTCATCATTGTAGCTGCTGGGAAACTCTGCCTTATTATCCCATTCTTTAACCAGTTCTCCTGCGCCCACATACGATAGGGCGTCACTGCCCACTTGCCTTTGCCCAGTCATACTTGTTTATTAAAGTTTCTCACGAGCGTGGGTACAAAAATATTGTGTACTGTACCAAGCCCAGAGAGACTGAAATCATTGCACTGTTTTTCAATAAATGTACTCTCTTCAACAAATATCAGATGTAATTCATATAAAACTATTAATTACTTTTTTATGACTTCTTTGTTCTATAAAAAGAGTTTAGTTTAAACAGACTAAGTAATCGAAGTCAACAAAAAGTTAGTTTATGTCAACATGTTTCCTATTTTCACCACACTTAAAGTATATCAAACTATTTCCCCACCCTCAGGAATGGCTATAGTATACAAAAAGGATACTTCTTACCGTGCTTGGACACGATCTCATTCGTTTTAAACATGTTCCATAAATAATATTGTGTGGGGTATTTATGTGGCATTCCTGAATATTTGATTGCATTTGATGCTCTGTCATATTAAGGGATGTTGCTTTAGCAGTGACTAAGACAGTACTACATAGGTTTAACTACCTCCCAAAGCTTTAGAATCGTTATAACTACCTAGAGCACTTTATTAGCCGATATAATTTTATTGTTCTGTTCCCACCCTGTTACCTGCTCCCAGCGCTTCCCAATTGGGCATTATGAGGCATATTTAACAAATGTCTGTCAGACCTGTCCGACAGTGCGGATCAGGTCCGACAGACATCGCTGAATGCGCAGAGCAATACGCTCTCCATATTCAGCATTGCACCAGCAGCTCACAAGAGCAACGCCGCCCCCTGCAGACTTGCGGCCAATCGGCTGCCAGCAGTGGGTGTCAATCAACCTGATCGTACTTGATCGGGTTGAATTCCGGCGATTCTTTGTGACCGCTGCTTCATAACTGCTGTTTCTGGCGAGTCTGCAGGAGCCATTCGGAGCTAGATACATAGATAGGCCCCTCAGTCTTAGAGAGATGACACCTCACCTATAAGATGTGAAATAGCCCTAATAGAGAGTAAATGTGACCATAGCGCCATCTATTGTTTAGCACATATTTTCACCCACCATATTGTCGAACTCCCATATTCTAGTATCACGTGCTCGAGCTATAAGCCTTATTTATAAAATGTGATTTCCTCCATAGAGAATATGCACTTATATCTCCAGATTGGTATATTCCTCACCCCTAATTCTATCTATAATCGCCTATTTTATCGGCATTTTCCCTATCTCAGTAGCGTCCTGCCATGTTATTTCCTGAATACAACCCCTTGATATTATTTAACTATCTACGTATAGCTTATCATTATTCCCTTGTAATCACCGTATTCATATTTACATCTTAATAACTAACACCAAGATTACAAGTAGTGCGCTAAACCGGGTGTGTAAATAACGCAAACAAATAGCATTATCGCACTCTCCATAGCGCTGCCATTACAAGTTAAGCCAAAACCTTCTTTTGTTGTGCGGTAAGGTGCGTTAAGCTCCATATCGTACAAAACCCAAGGCCTGATTTTATGTGCTTGTGCACGCTTTCCCCCATAGACATCAATGGGGAGAAAGTGTCAGAAAAAAAATAACACCTGTTTCTTTTTTTTTAGAATAGGGCTTTTTTATTTTAATAGGCAGTAAAAGAGCTGAATGCCCCTTTAAGGGCAATGCCCATACAAATGCCCCTTTAGGGGCAATCAGTAGTTTAGGATTTTTTAGAGTTACGTTTTATATTTTGAGGGGTTGTTTGGGTGGGGGGGGGTTACTTTTAGAGGGGGGCTTAGTCATTTTTAAAGGTAAAAGAGCTGTTTAACTTAGGGCAATGCCCTACAAAAGGCCCTTTTAAGGGTTATTGGTAGCTTACTATTAGATTACGGGGTGTTTTTATTTTGTTTTTATAGGGCTATTAGATTAGGTGTAATTTTTATTATTTTGGATAATTTTGTTTATTATTTTTTGTAATCTTAGTGTTTTTTATTTTCTGTAATTTTAGCTTTTTATTTTTTGGTAATGTTAGATTTTATTTTTTCAAAGTGTTAGGTTGTTTTACATTTGTAATTTAGTTTTTTTAATTTGTAGTTTATTTTCTTTTCTTAAAATAGTTATGTTAGTTTTATTTATAGTTTAATCTTATTATTTTGTTTATTTCACAGGTAACTTTTTATTTATTTTAAGATAGTTATGTTGTAAATTTAATTTAAAGTTTGGGGGTTTTAGATTTAGGGGTTAATAGTTTAATTTAGTGATTTGCGATGTGGGGGGCAGCGGTTTAGGGGTTAATAGGTTTATATAGTGTTGGCGATATGGGTGGGCGACGGATTAGGGGTTAATAAGTTTAATATAGTATTTGCAATGCGTGGGGATGGCAGTTTAGAGGTCAATAGGTAGTTTATGGGTGTTAGTGTACTTTGTAACATTTTAGTTATGAGTTTTGTGAAACATTTTTGTTTTGCAAAATCCATAACAAATGGTCTTAGATCGCGGAATGAATCAGGGCGGTATAGACTGTAACACAAGCATTTTAGCCGGACCGCACAACCTGTAATACAGCGGTATGAAAATCCTGCACTCAAAAGTCATTTTTTGAGTGCGGAATGGATTGTTGCATTACAGGCTAAAACACTTGCGGTATAGCTATACTGCAGCGACTTGTAATACGGGAGACCTGCCATTCCACGCGCAATGGCCAATTTTCAGCGGTTTATTCTTACTGCACCATACCGCAAAACTTGTAATCTTGGTGTAAGAGTTTATTAACAATGAAATATTAATAAAATGAGGTTTGTCACCTATGACCCAAGAGTGGCCTCCTTTGTCACAGATAACCTCCCACGACTTTGTTATATATTTAGGGGGGTCCAAAAGTGACCTCAGATATCATCTGGGAGGTTTACAAATTAGTGGGCATACGATTGGCATTCTAGGTTCTAGGATCTATATTTGGAAATGTTTATTACACATCTGAAAAAAAATGCTCTATAAGCTGTGTGTAGCCATAATATGTACATGCCTTGTAAAGAATCTCAAATAAAAATTATTACAAAAAAAAGTTAGTTTATGTAAAGAAGCTTCTGCAGTGGAGATTTTCGTGTCAGATCATAAGGTAGGCGCACTGTTTAGTAAATAGAAACATAGGGGGGTAGTTATCAAGCCGTCTACTTTACCTGCCTTCGCCGGTTCAATATGCCCGCCTAAGCTCGCCTACCATCGCCGCCGCGGACCTTCAAAATTTCCCCTAAGTTATCAAAAAAGCTGTCAAAAAGCTGCGCACCAAGTACGGGCGATGAGCAGGGGACTGTGATAGCTATCACTCATCCAATCTCGCTGCTCTTCGGCTTTTTGACAGCTTTATTGCTAGTCTGACACTAAGCACCCACACTAACTACACTGTTCTACCCCCTATACCGGCGCCCCCGGAGCCCCCCGCAACTCAAAAAAGTTATTAACCCCTAAACCGCCGCTACTAGATCCCGCCGCAACTCTTATAAATGTATTAACCCCTAAACCGCCGCTCCCGGACACCGCCGCCACCTACATTATACCTAGTAACCCCTATCCTGCCCCCCCTATACCGCTGCCACCTATAATAAAGTTATTAACCCCTATCCTGCCGATCCCGGACCTCGCCGCAACTAAATAAATAGTTTAACCCCTAAACTGCCGCTCCCGGACCCCACCGCAACCTATATTAAACTTATTAACCCCTAATCTGCCCCCCCTACACCGTCGCCACCTATAATACATTTATTAACCCCTATCCTGCCCCCCCCTACACCACCGCCACTGTAATAAAATTATTAACCCCTAAACCTAAGTCTAACACTAACCCTAACACCCCCCTAACTTAAATATTAATTAAATAAATCTAAATAATATTTCTCTTATTAACTAAAATAATCCTATTTAAAACTAAATACTTATCTTTAAAATAAACCCTAATATAGCTTACGTCACTAAATTCTACTTTTGACGGTATCTAGGGCTTGATAACTAAGGCGAATCAGCCTCGCCACAAATACGCTGCGGAATTCCAGCGTATTTGAGGTTGATGGCTTGATAACTAGGGGCCATAGCGTTTTACAGCAGATAAGAACCAGAATCTGTCTATATTCATAATTCCCGTATAGTATTTGTCTGTTCTGTGACTCAGTCACCCTTGTGAGGTATTTTATTCCCATTTAAATGTTGTTTTAAATGGTTAATGACCCTCTTGAAGAGAATATATATTAACCAGTAACTGGCTTTAATGACTGCATTGATTTACAAACACACCCAGATGAACTAAAGGTATATGTGCTCTTCAACACATAGCCTGTGGCCATTTGTCCCCTACCTCATTGAATGCTGCTCGCAAAGCCCACTAAAGCAATTACTGAACATTTCCCTGTGTTGTGCTGACACTTTGGGGCATATTTATCAAAGCGTCAACTGAAAATACGCTTGAATACCGCGTCGTATTTGTCACGAGATTGATCCTCTGTAGTTATTAAAGCGTCAAGATCGTCAAATGTTGAAATTTGTGACGTAATATACGATCCCTTGATCTCAAACCGACGTAGATCGATGCTTGCGTCATTAAAGATGTTTTGAATTCACATTTGACTCTATTTGACACTTTTCTCAATTTATCAATCATTTAACAGGTACGCTAGCGTGTATTCCGACGCAGCGTACCTAGTTTTCAATCCGCCTCCCTTGAGGGCACGGATGCCATAGAAATCAATGGGAGTCTGAAAACACAGAAAGCTTATGTTCGATGCTGCAAGAGAATGAAGTATATTACATAGTAAATTATAAACTCTATTAAAATTGTATACCATTTCTAAATCAAACAATATTATTGCTACACATTTGGTGCACTAGTAGATATAGGGATAAAAATGAAAAATACATTACTACTTATGGATTATGCTACAAATTTGTCTCTCATTACAAAGCAAGGGGACAATATTATTTATACAAATTTGGTGCAAAGTTTTGCCCCAAACTTGTCGCACTAATAGATATAGAGATAAAAATGAAATACACAACATAGTATAGCTAACTTCCTTTTTATTTTTTGCGAAAAATCTATGTGCACCATGTTAAGCCATGTAATACAAGTCCCACTCTCCACTTCGTGCCAAATTTGACTCAACACTTTTCGCATCAGTTATGACGCAAACTCCTAGAAGCCTGATGATTTATGACATCAACCAATCTGATTCAAATATACTTATTAAACTAACATATCAAATTGCTCTGTACTTGTGTCATTGATCACTCATTAGAACTTGTAATTGCCATTTGTTACATTGTGTATTATACTTTGTTAGTATGTATATGTGAAATTAGTATTAAAGATAAACATTGATGCTGACATTAGGACACATAGTGTAATATTTTAGACAATGATTTTAAAAATCGATTGATGTTTGATTCAATATAATCTTAAGCTGATAGCTCAAAGGGATAGCTCACCTAACATTAAACTGTCATGATTTAGATACAGCAGAAATTAAAATCACCTCTTTACTGTCATGCTATTTTCAGCGTATTTCTTCCTTCTCTTGAATTTCTTTTTCAGTAAGAAATGTCATCTTATATGCCAGCCCATTTTATAACACCTGTGTAGGGGTGGTTTTTAAAACTAGATAGCAATCAGGAGGGGTCACACACGTGCAGAGAGAAAACTGGCCCAGCTCTTAAAATAGCCATTGATTGCAAATAAATACATATGATACCCTGATGACATGTTATATTCACAATTATTCCTGCTCAGAATAATAATACATTTACACTATATACATAAAGTAGTATAAATAAACATAGAGATATGATAGACAACATTGTTTGGAACAAAAAAAAAGGAACTTAGGGACATGTAAATATGTTTGCAAAAGATTTCTATCATAACACACACATATATATATATATATACAAGTATGTGCTTTAGATCATTCCACCAGGGAAATAGAAGTACTGGCAGCATCTTATAGAGTCTCACCAGCCCAGAGAGCTTTAGATCATTCCACCAGGGAAATAGAAGCACTGGCAGCATCTTATAGAATCTCACCAGCCCAGAGAGCTTTAGATCATTCCACCAGGGAAATAGAAGTACTGTCAGCATCTTATAGAATCTCACCATCCCAGAGAGCTTTAGATCATTCCACCAGGGAAATAGAAGCACTGGCAGCATCTTATAGAATCTCACCAGCCCAGAGAGCTTTAGATCATTCCATCAGGGAAATAGATGTACTGGCAACATCTTATAGAATCTCACCAGCCCAGAGAGCTTTAGATCATTCCATCAGGGAAATAGAAGTACTGGCAGCATCTTATAGAATCTCACAAACCCATAAACCTTTAGATAATTCCACCAGGGAAATAGAAGTACTGGCAGCATTCTTATAGAATCTCACCAGCCCAGAGAGCTTTAGATCATTCCATCAGGGAAATAGATGTACTGGCAGCATCTTATAGAATCTCACCAGCCCAGAGAGCTTTAGATCATCCCACCAGGGAAACAGAAGTACTGGCAGCATCTTATAGAATCTCACAAGCCCAGAGACCTTTAGATAATTCCACCAGGGAAATAGAAGTACTGGCAGCATTCTTATAGAGTCTCACCAGCCCAGAGAGCTTTAGATCATTCCATCAGGGAAATAGAAGTACTGGCAGCATCTTATAGAATCTCACCAGCCCAGAGAGCTTTAGATCATTCCATCAGGGAAATATAAGTACTGGCAGCATCTTATAGAGTCTCACCAGCCCAGAGAGCTTTAGATCATTCCATCAGGGAAATATAAGTACTGGCAGCATCTTATAGAGTCTCACCAGCCCAGAGAGCTTTAGATCATTCCATCAGGGAAATATAAGTACTGGCAGCATCTTATAGAATCTCACCAGCCCAGAGAGCTTTAGATCATTCCATCAGGGAAATAGATGTACTGGCAGCATCTTATAGAATCTCACAAACCCATAAACCTTTAGATAATTCCACCAGGGAAATAGAAGTACTGGCAGCATTCTTATAGAATCTCACCAGCCCAGAGAGCTTTAGATAATTCCACCAGGGAAATAGAAGTACTAGCAGCATCTTATAGAATCCCACCAGCCCAGAGAGCTTTAGATAATTCCACCAGGGAAATAGAAGTACTAGCAGCATCTTATAGAATCTCACCAGCCCAGAGAGCTTTAGATCATTCCACCAAGGAAATAGAAGTACTGGCAGCATCTTATAGAATCTCACCAGCCCAGAGAGCTTTAGATCATTCCATCAGGGAAATAGATGTACTGGCAGCATCTTATAGAGTCTCACCAGCCCAGAGAGCTTTAGATCATTCCATCAGGGAAATATAAGTACTGGCAGCATCTTATAGAATCTCACCAGCCCAGAGAGCTTTAGATCAGTGCACCAGGGAAATAGAAGTACTGGCAGCATCTTATAGAATCTCACCAGCCCAGAGATCTTTAGATCATTCCACCAGGGAAATAGAAGTACTGACGGTGTCTTATAGAATCTCACCAGCCCAGAGAGCTTTAGATCATTGCACCAGGGAAATAGAAGTACTGGCAGCATCTTATAGAATCTCACCAGCCCAGAGAGCTTTAGATCATTGCACCAGGGAAATAGAAGTACTGGCAGCATCTTATAGAATCTCACCAGCCCAGAGAGCTTTAGATCATTGCACCAGGGAAATAGAAGTACTGGCAGCATCTTATAGAATCTCAGCAGCCCAGAGAGCTTTAGATCATTCCACCAGGGAAATAGAAGTACTGACGGTGTCTTATAGAATCTCACCAGCCCAGAGAGCTTTAGATCATTCTACCAGGGAAATAAAAGTACTGGCAGCATCTTATAGAATCTCACCAGCCCAGAAAGCTTTAGATAATTCCACCAGGGAAATAGAAGTACTGGCAGCATCTTCTAGAATCTCACCAGCCCAGAGAGCTTTAGATCATTGCACCAGGGAAATAGAAGTACTGGCAGCATCTTATAGAATCTCACCAGCCCAGAGAGTTTAAAATTATTCCACCGGGAAAATAGAAGTACTGACAGCATCTTATAGAATCTCACCAGCCCAGAGAGCTTTAGATCATTCTACCAGGGAAATAGAAGTACTGACAGCATCTTATAGAATCTCACCAGCCCAGAGAGCTTTAGATCATTCCACCAGGGAAATAGAAGTACTGGCAGCATCTTATAGAATCTCACCAGCCCAGAAAGCTTTAGATCATTCCACCAGTGAAATAGAAGTACTGTCAGCATCTTATAGAATCTCACCAGCCCCGAAAACTTTAGATAATTCCACCAGGGAAATAGAAGTACTGGCAGCATCTTATAGAATCTCACCAACCCAGAGAGCTTTAGATAATTCTACCAGGGAAATAGAAGTACTGGCAGCATCTTATAGAATCTCACCAGCCCAGAAAGCGTTAGATAATTCCACCAGGGAAATAGAAGTACTGGCAGCATCTTATAGAATCTCACCAGCCCAGAGAGCTTTAGATCATTGCACCAGGGAAATAGAAGTACTGGCAGCATCTTATAGAATCTCACCAGCCCAGAGAGTTTAAAATTATTCCACCGGGAAAATAGAAGTACTGACAGCATCTTATAGAATCTCACCAGCCCAGAGAGCTTTAGATCATTCCACCAGGGAAATAGAAGTACTGGCAGCATCTTATAGAATCTCACCAGCCCAGAAAGCTTTAGATCATTCCACCAGTGAAATAGAAGTACTGTCAGCATCTTATAGAATCTCACCAGCCCCGAAAACTTTAGATAATTCCACCAGGGAAATAGAAGTACTGGCAGCATCTTATAGAATCTCACCAACCCAGAGAGCTTTAGATAATTCTACCAGGGAAATAGAAGTACTGGCAGCATCTTATAGAATCTCACCAGCCCAGAAAGCGTTAGATAATTCCACCAGGGAAATAGAAGTACTGGCAGCATCTTATAGAATCTCACCAGCCCAGAGAGCTTTAGATAATTCCACCAGGGAAATATAAGTACTGGCAGCATTCTCTTTTTTTTTTTATTGGTTCAGAAATGTATACGCAATACAAAGTTCTTCAAAACATAACAAAACAGGCATTGTACATTTAAAGTTACATATTGCTTAGATTTAAGCATGACATTTGCATTATTCAACAGGTACACAGTTGTCTTCCAGATGACATGTTATGTAACAAGAATAGTTAACAGTATGACATTCTTTAATGAAATAGGCATTAGTAAATCCTCCCTGCGGTAGGTAGGAGGTGGTGTTGAGCAGGATATTGAATGGGCAGCATAAAATAATATACTGTACACAGTTAAATTATGAGTTTAGAAATTCTTCCCAGAGGAAATTTATAGAGTGTTTGTCATCTATGCGCATGGATTGGATATAATGGTGTTTTCCTAGGTGTAGTAGATGTGGTACTGTGTCTCTCCAGTTTACAACTGATGGTAGTTTTTTTTAAAAAACATTTATTTATTGAGGCAATAAAATAGCATATATACAGAGAATTGCAGCATTATGCAAGACATTATGGAGATTGCTTATCACAGGATATGTCATATGGTTAACACTTTCAAGTTGCATATCACCTACAATAGCTGCTAGCCAAGAGAAAAAGAACATATATAAACCATACGGCACTATGCCGATAAAGCTAAACCTCAAGTTTTCAGTTTACATATGACCAACATTGATTTTGAAAGTATGAATTCAACTAGTGGATAGTGTTGGACAAACTTGGTAGATTAAATAAAATGAGCATATTTAATAGCATAAGGTTATATAAGAGGAAATACATATTAGACAATCTTGCAAAACTTATAAGGGCGCTAAACTGAATATACTGGTAAACTACAAGATTTGCTTATGAAAAAGACAAATAAGATGCGGTATAAATAAGAAAAACCGCGCATTTAACCCTCCTCGTTGAGGAGGTTTATTATGTAAGTGGGGAGAGGGGGGAGGAGGTAATGAGCTGAGTATGGTAAGCAGGTGCAGCCCTTGGGCATCCTCTATGGATGCCAAATAAATGTACACAAGGAATTACAGTAGGGACAGTTACTGGGGTAAGAGTGCTCTCCTGCAAATTTTTAACATGTAGGCCCAGATTTATTTTGCCAGAGTGGATTAACTAATTAAGGTATTAAGGTGTATATAATGTAATGTTCTATACACAGAACCTGGGTATATGACAGGCAAAGTACTGACTAGTAATTGGGCGAAGAGAGCAAAATACAGGTAACAACCTTCAACATCACCAATCTTCAAATGGTACTGAGGAATAGGGTATTAGGTAACTTGTGTAAGCTTAAAACATAAGGAATACAAATAGATGCAAAAAAAAATAAAATACATGTATATAACACCCCAACCGCAATGCCTAGAATTGTAAGGTGGGAATACCTTCACACCAAACACCAACCCTCAGAACTATGTAATGAGACTAACTATGCAGTAGCAATAAGTAAGTACAAGAGAACAGTCCCACAGCAGTTTAACGCATGGTCACCATCAAAGCTAGGTTATAATTAGAATGTACACATACAACTTAAACATTGGAACCGAAAATTGTAGTAGTCCTTCATTGAAGATTAGTCTCTTGAAAGCACCCCTTAGCCCACCAAAAAGTCATATAGTTCCCAAGCCTGTTGTTCAATTATCAGCCCCTTAGTAGTTGCTGCTTACCATGTTAAATATTATTTTGTATTATGCGATTTGAGTTTAAACCTTATCAGTCAGGGGAATGAGTACAATAAAATAGGGTCTTCACATCAGGTGAGATCTCAGAAGTTCCATACCAGGAGAGGAGATCGTAGTGGAGAATTGTATCAGCCTATTCTGATTCTCTTGGAGCAAAAGTATAGATGTAGGCTATTTGCCGCAGATGTTAAAAGCCAGGGAGAAGTAAGTAAGAAGCGCTGTTTCCCCACGAGAGAGAGTGGTGTCGGTATTTCCTTTAATTTCCAGACCGCTTGAAAGATACTAGGAGTGGCGAGATGGTGGCTAGCCCTATGAGTGTCAAAACGTTTCAAGAATCCTCGTGGTCTCTGCCTTCCCTTGACTTCTGGAGTATGTATGTGGGTAAGATCTTCTTTTATTTGGCTCGGCAGAATCACATGCAACCGCATGAACTCGGCATGACTCTCCGTATGTTCGTGGTATCTCTCGGACCCAGCTGACACAAGACCGAAAACATGCAGGGAATGCCGGGGCCCCAAAACATCCCAGCAAGCGATTTTCACTTCCTTGGGGTCCGGATCTACCTCTGCCAAAATCTCACCACTCTCCACCGCGTCCCCATCTCCGTCCAGGGCAGCAGCAAGCCTGCTGTGGTGGCGATTCAGAAATCCGCTGATCTCTGTAACTGTCTGAAGTTCACCATAGGAATTATATATCCACGAGGGCGGTAAGATGGCCGTCACCCGTACTCCTGAGCGGGCTACCCAAACTTGCAACTCAGCTGGCGTGCAAATGACAAAATATACCGTCCTCCAGTTAGTAGATAGAGGTGTGATGAGTAGCCCAACTATATTAAAAGTTATTTGTGAGGCAAAACCTGGTTTGAAAACATTTTTAGGCGAAATTAGGCAGGAGCTCTAGAAGTTTGCGACCTCTCCTGTGTGCTGCTGGCTCCGCCCCCCAACTGATGGTAGTTTTGTCTGTTTCCAATTTAGAGGAATTCATTTTTTTGCTGAGTTCATCATGATAGTAAGTAAAGTCAATCTTAATTTAAATGTGATTTTTGGGAATTTATTAAATAGGTATGTCCATATGTCTAAGGGGCAAGTAATATTTAGGGCTTTCTCAATTTCTGCCTGTATATAGAGCCAGAACTGTTTAGCTAGTGGACAAGCCCACCAAATATGTGTAAAGGTACCTATTTCTTGACAGCCCCTCCAGCATGTATCTGGTGTGCTAGGAAATAGGGAATGTAAACGTGCTGGGGTGTAATACCATATACACATGAGTTTTACATTCATCTCTAATATTGATATTGATGGGGTTGATTTAGTCATGTTTCTAAAAACTTTTTCCCAAACAGGTTGGGGTAGAGAGTGGCCACATTCGCGTTCCCATTTATTAACATAAGTAGGAAGTGATGAAGAATGTGATAATAAAATTTGCTTGTGCACCAAAGATAATATTCCCTTAGTAGGTTGAGCATTATAGCATATATTTTCAAAGCTCGTTAAAGGGCGGTTAATTTGGGATTTATGAGGATTGGTCTATATATAATGTGTAAATTGTATACGTGTATAGCAGCTCTGGAAGTGAGAGCGTAGTAATATGACTATTTCAGAATGCGATTTAAGTTTGTTGTCTTGGAATAGAATGTGATGTGGCAATGCATCATGAATATTTATTGATGAGGTTTTAGGAAGAAGAGTTTGCAATGGGAAAGTAAGATTATTTGATAGTGGGGTGAGTGGGGATATTATGGAGGATATTTGTGTATGTTTTTTTATTACTTTGTCCCAAATTTTAAATGTTTCTTTAGTAATTGTGGATGTTGTAGAGTGTAACTGTCTCTGGTTCGCAGGAAGCCAGCTGCTTCCTCCTAAATGATTATTATCAGCAAGGGTGTGTTCTAAACAGATCCACTCTTTATTGGGGGCGTGTTTACACCAGTCTACAACTCTGGTGAGATAGGTTGCATATCTATAATATGTTAAATTAGGGGCTCCTATGCCTCCCATATTTTTGGGACGGTATAAGGTGTTAGTAGCTATGCGTGATCTCTTGTGCATCCATATATAAGTATTTAGGAATTTTTGTCGGTCGAATATCAATTTGTCTGATATACGTAGGTATTGGGAGAGTTTGGAAAAGGTACAGGATCTTAGGTAAAATTATAATTTTAATTGCATTTAGTCTCCCTAGCCACGAAAGTGGTTTAGTTCACCAAGATCTCAATATGCTTTGGATGGTGCATTTCATTGTGGTGTAAATTAAAGATATTGTATCTTCATTAAATGGTGATATATAAACTCCCAAATACTTAATAGCATTTTGTTGGGTGCGAAAGTGATTGTTTTTGGATAGTATCTAAGACTGTGTGGGACAGGTATATACTTAAAAGCTCTGATTTTGTTATATTAATGCTGAGGTTAGAGTAAGTTCCATATAGTTGTAATGTTTGAATAAGAGAGGGTATAGATTTTTCGGGTCTGGTCAAAGTTAAAAATATGTCGTCAGTGTAGAGTGAGTTTATAGTCAGTAGGTCCTATAGTGAAGCCAGATATATTGGGTTTGCATCTTATGGTTGAAGCTAGTATCTCCATTGCTATTACAAACAGTAGAGGAGACAGAGGGCAGCCCTGGCTCATGCCATTTGAAATTCGAAATGGAGTAGATAAAGAATCATTTAGTCTAATTTTGGCTTGGGGCGCATTAAACAGAGTAAAAATTTTTCCAACAAAGTTTTGGTCAAACCCAAATTTAATCATTGCTTTTTTAAGGAACAGCCAGTCCAGACGGTCAAAGGCTTTTTCCGCATCCATAGTACTGGCAGCATTCTTATAGAGTCTCACCAGCCCAGACAGCTTTAGATCATTCCACCAGGGAAATATAAGTACTGGCAGCATTCTTTTATAATCTCACCAGCCCAGAGAGCTTTAGATCATTCCATCAGGGAAATAGAAGGACTAGTAAGCATACTTATAGAATCTCACCAGCCCAGAGAGTTTTAGATAATTCCACCAGGGAAATAGAAGTACTGGCAGCATCTTATAGAATCTCACCAGCCCAGAGAGCCTTAGATAATTCCACCAGGGAAATAGAAGCACTGGCACATTCTTATAGAATCTCACCAGCCCAGAAAGCTTTAGATCATTCCACCAGGGAAATAGAAGTACTGGAAGCATTCTTATAGAATCTCACCAGCCCAGAGAGCTTTAGATCATTCCACCAGGGAAATAGAAGCACTGGCGCATTCTTATAGAATCTCACCAGCCCAGAGAGCTTTAGATCATTCCACTAGGGAAATATAAGTACTGGCAGCATCTTATATAATCTCACCAGCCCAGAGAGCTTTAGATCATTCCACCAGGGAAATAGAAGGACTAGTGAGCATTCTTATAGAATCTCACCAGCCCAGAGAGCTTTAGATTATTCCACCAGGGAAATAGAAGCACTGGCGCATTCTTTAATAATCTAACCAGTCCTGAGAGCTTTAGATAATTCCACCAGGGAAATAGAAGCACTGGTGCATTCTTTAATAATCTCAGCAGTCCAGAGAGCTTTAGATCATTTCACCAGGGAAATAGAATGACTAGCAGCATCTTATAGTCTTACCAGCCCAGAGAGCTTTAGATCATTCTACCAGGGAAATAGAAGTACTGGAAGCATTCTTTAATAATCTCACTAGCCCAGAGAGCTCTACATCATTCCACTAGGGGAATTGAAGGACTGGTGAGCATTCTTTAATAATCTCACCAGCCCAGATAATTTTAGATCATTCCACCAGGGAAATAGGACTGGTGAGCATTCTTTAATAATTTCGCCAGCCCAGAGAGCTTTAGATCATGGAGTCCTAAGTGACTGGGTTTGAGTTTAGCCATTTGAAGCGAGATCTTAAACTGACTGGGTTATTTCCGGTGCCTCTTGTTAAAGTCACAAGTTCTCTATGGGGTGCCAGGATCTGCCCAAACTCTGCTGCAAAACACCTTCTGCTAATTAATACAGCTCTGATCCTGGACCATCTAGCCTCTGTTCTGGACTGTTCAGTGACCTCCCTAAGCCAGTCCTAACCCTACCCACCCCTGCCCAGCTCCCAGACACAGTTATTGTGAGCTATGAGTTGACATTTACCAGATAAACTTCCCATAATGCATTGTAGGGTGTATTGGAGAACTGAAAAATCACTGAAGTCAGAGCTATAAAAACACCCCTAATCTGTGTAATGTTATCTGCTGTAGGTCACTGTAAGTGCCCAATGCTACAATGTGCTCCCCAGGTTATGTGTGTGACATGTCCCTCTAGCTATTATTTATAAATACCTCGGTATTAGCTCTAGCTAGTGGGGGAGGGGTTCTAACACCAATTCCACCAATGGAGGATGATATGAGTTCTGATTACTTTTAAAGACGCATGGAAGTTACAATAAAGCCTTTATAATATAGTGTATTAAATAGTGTAATGATGATTTATAATTATGTAATTAAAAAATCCAATCTACTTATATTACCTCTGCTGCTTTCCATAAGAGCATACTAAGGTAGGCTTAGGAGCGTGCACGTGACTTGAGCACTATTTGTAGAACATTGTTGTAAATACAGCTGCAATATAGTGTTCTAGATGTGCACGCTCCTCAGCCTACCTAGATAAATGTGAAATTGCACGCTCTACCTGAATCTTGAAGTTGCATTTTGACTCTCACGTCTCTTTAATATACTGCATGGGAGTGAAAGTGAGAGGTAAAGACATTCTGTCTGACTGTATGTTGTGCAATGTGAGGAATTTATTCCAGTGTAAATCAGATATGATGGATCTGATATGAAGTACGGGGAGGAGAGGCTGATGGATAACAGATATAGATAGTGGCATCTGGATTACACAGTGTATACAGCAGGCATAGTGTGGGGAGATGATATACTGCTTGTGGTCAGAGGTAACTGACATCACAGCATTACTGAGAGCCGCAGGGCTTAGTGGGCTAGAGGTAGGTCTTAGTGGTCTAGTGATATGGATTAGCTATAGTGGTAGGGCCTATAGGGCTAGCAACAGTGCATAGAGGACTAATGATAGGGCTTAATGGACTAGTGATAGAGTTTGGTCGGCTAGTGGCAGGGCATAAAGGCTAGCAGCAGTGCTTAGTTGACTAGTGAGCTGACTCAGCTGGCTACTGGTAGAGCTTAGAGCCCTAGAAGCAGGGCTTAGTGCACTATTGGCTGGGTCTAAAAGGACTAGTAGCAGTGCATAGAGAACTAGTGATAGGGGCTAAATGGCTAGCAGCAGGGTTTAGTCGATTAATTATAGAGCTTAGTAGACTAGCATTGGGTCTTAAAGGGACAGTCAAGTCCAAAAAAACTTTCATGATTCAAATAGGGCATGTAATTTTAAACAACTTTCCAATTTACTTTTATCACCAATTTTGCTTTGTTCTCTTAGTATTCTTAGTAGAAAGCTAAACCTAGGAGGTTCATATGCTAATTTCTTAGACCTTGAAGGCCGCCTCTAATCTAAATGCATTTTGATAGTTTTTCACCACTAGAGGGCATTAGTTCATGTGTTTGATATAGATAACATTGAGCTCATGCACGTGAATTTACCATGGAGACAGCTCTGCTTGGCTAAAATGCAAGTCTGTCAAAATAACCGAAATAAGGGGGCAGTCTGCTGAGGCTTAGATACAAGGTAATTACAGAGGTAAAACATGTATTATAATAACTGTATAGGTTATGCAAAACTGGGGAATTGGTAATTAAGGGATTATCTATCTTTTAAAACAACAACAATTCTGGTGTTGACTGTCCCTTTAATGGGCTAGAAGCAGGGCTTAGTGGACTAGTGATAGGGTTTAGTGGGCTAGTGTTAAGGCTTAATGATTATAGCAGGACTTAGTGGAATAGTGATAGGGTTTAGTGGGCTAGTGTTAAGGCTTGATAACTATAGCAGGGCTTAGTGGAATAGTGATATGGTTTAATGGGCTAGTGTTAAGGCTTGATAACCATAGCAGGGCTTAGTGGACTAGTGATAGGGTTTAGTGGGCTAGTGTTAAGGCTTGATGACTATAGCAGGGCTTAGTGGACTAGTTAGTGGGCTATTGGACTCCTTACTTGATCTCCTACAATCTGGTTTCCGCCCTAAACACTTAACAGAAACCGTTCTTACTAAAGTAACAAATGATCTGCTGTCAGCTAAAGCTACTCCTTACTAATGCTTCTGGGTCTATCTGCTGTATCAGACACAGTTGACCATCCTCTCCTCTTAAAAATCCTACATTCAATTGCCATCTGAGACACGGCCCTCTTCTGATTTGCTTCATATGTCTCAAACCGCTCGTTTGCAGTTTCCTTTAACAGCAAATCCTCGGATCCTTTGCCTGTCTCAGTTGGAGTACCGCAAGGCTCTGTCTTGGGTCCCTTGCTTTTCTATCTCTATACATCCTCCCTTTGGCTACCAGTACCATTTATACGCTGATGATACCCAAATCTATCTTTCCTCTCCTGATATCTCTCCCTCTTTACTCTCAACACCTCACCCCAGGTCTGCTGTCTTGGGGTCACACATGACTCAGAACTCCCATTCACTGCACATATAAAAGTGCTTACCAAATCCTGCCGTGCGCACCTACGCAACGTTTCCAGAATCGAACCTTTTGCTTACACAAGAAACTACAAAAATGAATTCCTTCATTTTGTCACAAATTGACTATTACCATCTACTTCTAAATGTCCTTCCCAAACACCGCCTCTCCCCTCTCCAATCTATTATGAACGCTTCAGCTAGACTCATCCACCTAAGTCGCCGATCTACATCAGCTGCTCGCTCTGCCATACACTGTAGAATTAACCCTTACCTACAAAGCACTCACTAACTATGGGTCAGATTAGAAATTAAGCGATAATTAACGCTTCAGCTTATGGGTTAATTGCGCTAGAAGTAAGCTTTTCGAGCTCTTTAGATTGCACTCATATTACGAGTTGAAAGTAAACTGTTTTTGCTCTTGCTCTAACCTGAAGTGTAAAAAGCTGAACTTAAAATATTGCGTGCACGTTCGTGTATTACCCCATAGAAGTCAATGGAAAAAAAACTAACATCTCACTCTCGCGCAAACCTGATCGCATATTCTCATTTGCGCTATCCTGACACATTCCAATGTTCTTCAAATATATGTACTATTTATTTATAAATAAATATTTCTACATATATCTGATGGTATTTTTGTACAATATATACAGTACCTCACAAAAATTAGTACACTCCTCACAGTTTTGTAAATATTTTATTATATCTTTTCATGTGACAACACTGAATAAATGACACTTTGTTACAATGTAAAGTAGTGAGTGTACAGCCTGTATAACAGTGTAAATATTTCTCTTGTTAAGTGTATCCAGTCCACGGATCATCCATTACTTGTGGGATATTCTCCTTCCCAACAGGAAGTTGCAAGAGGATCACCCACAGCAGAGCTGCTATATAGCTCCTCCCCTAACTGCCATATCCAGTCATTCTCTTGCAAGTCTCAACAAAGATGGACGTAGTAAGAGGAGAGTGGTGTATTATAGTTAGTTTCTTAACTTCAATCAAAAGTTTGTTATTTTTAAATGGTACCGGAGTGTGCTATTTTATCTCAGGCAGCATTAGAAGAAGAATCTGCCTGCGGTTTCTATGATCTTAGCAGAAGTAACTAAGATCCATTGCCGTTCTCACATATTCTGAGGCGTGAGGTAACTTCAGAGAGGGAATGGCGTGCAGGTTTTCCTGCAATAAGGTATGTGCAGTAAACATATTTCTAGGGATGGAACTTGCTAGAAAAATGCTGCTGATACCGGATTAATGTAAGTTAAGCCTAAATGCAGTGATTTAATAGCGACTGGTATCAGGCTTATTAACAGAGATACATACTCTTATAAAAGTGTAATATAAAACGTTTGCTGGCATGTTTAATCGTTTTTATATATGCTTTGGTGATAAAACTTATTGGGGCCTAGTTTTTTCCACATGGCTGGCTTTATTTTTGCCTAGAAACAGAGGCTTTCCACTGTTATAGTATAAAAGTTACAGTTGGTGCACTTAAAATTACAAACTGTGACATTCAGCTTCCCTCAGCAGTCCCCTGCATGCTATAGGACATCTCTGAAGGGCTCAAAAGGCTTCAAAAGTAGGAGCTGTGGCAGTTGTTATGACTGTTTAAAAAACATATTTTTCATTTTGTTAATCTGTTTTTTGTATTAAGGGGTTAATCATCCATTTGCAAGTGGGTGCAATGCTCTGCTAACTTGTTACATACACTGTAAAAACTTTGTTAGTGTAACTGCCTTTTTTCACTGTTATTTCAAATTTTGCCAAAATTTGTTTCTCTTAAAGGCACAGTAACGTTTTTTATATTGCTTGTTAACTTTGTTTAAAGTGTTTTCCAAGCTTGCTAGTCTCATTGCTAGTCTGTACAAACATGTCTGACACAGAGGAAACTACTTGTTCATTATGTTTAAAAGCCATTGTGGAGCCCCATAGGAGAATGTGTACTAAATGTATTGATTTCACCTTAAACAGTAAAAATCAATCTTTATCTATAAAAGAATTGTCACCAGAGGGGTCTGTCGAGGGGGAAGTTATGCCGACTAACTCTCCCCACGTGTCGGACCCTTCGCCTCCCGCTTGAGGGACGCACGCTAATATGGCGCCAAGTACATCAGGGATGCCCATAGCGATTACTTTGCAGGACATGGCTGCAATCATGAATAATACCCTGTCACAGGTATTAGCCAGATTGCCTGAATTGAGAGGCAAGCGCGATAGCTCTGGGGTTAGACGAGATACAGAGCGCGTAGATGCTGTAAGAGCCATGTCTGATACTGCGTCACAATATGCAGAACCTGAGGACGGAGAGCTTCAGTCTGTGGGTGACGTCTCTGAATCGGGGAGACCTGATTCAGAGATTTCTCATTTTAAATTTAAGCTTGAGAACCTCCGTGTGTTACTTGGGGAGGTATTAGCTGCTCTGAATGACTGTGACATAATTGCAGTGCCAGAGAAATTGTGTAGGCTGGATAAATACTATGCAGTGCCGGTGAGTACTGATGTTTTTCCAATACCTAAAAGGCTTACAGAAATTATTAGTAAGGAGTGGGATAGACCCGGTGTGCCCTTTTCCCCACCTCCTATATTAAGAAAAATGTTTCCAATAGATGCCACTACACAGGACTTATGGCAGACAGTCCCTAAGGTGGAGGGAGCAGTTTCTACTTTAGCAAAGCGTACCACTATCCCGGTTGAGGACAGTTGTGCTTTTTCAGATCCAATGGATAAAAAAATTAGAGGGTTACCTTAAGAAAATGTTTATTCAACAAGGTTTTTATTTACAGCCCCTTGCATGCATTGCGCCTGTCACTGCTGCGGCGGCATTCTGGTTTGAGGCCCTGGAAGAGGCCATCCATACAGCTCCATTGACTGAAATTATTGACAAGCTTAGAACACTTAAGCTAGCTAACTCATTTGTTTCTGATGCCATTGTTCATTTGACTAAACTAACGGCTAAGAATTCCGGATTCGCCATCCAGGCGCGTAGGGCGCTATGGCTTAATTCCTGGTCAGCTGATGTGACTTAAAAGTCTAAATTACTTAACATTCCTTTCAAGGGGCAGACCTTATTCGGGCCTGGTTTGAAAGAAATTATTGCTGACATTACTGGAGGTAAGGGTCATACCCTTCCTCAGGACAGGGCCAAATCAAGGGCCAAACAGTCTAATTTTCGTGCCTTTCGAAATTTCAAGGCAGGTGCAGGATCAGCTCCCTCTACTTCAAAACAAGAGGGAACTTTTCCTCAATCTAAGCAGGCCTGGAAACCTACCCAGTCCTGGAACAAGGGCAAGCAGGCCGAAAGCCTGCTGCTGCCTCCAAGGCAGCATGAAGGAGCGGCCCCCTATCAAACAACGGATGTAGTAGTGGGGGGCAGACTCTCTCTCTTCGCCCAGGCGTGGGCAAGAGATGTTCAGGATCCCTGGGCGTTGGAGATCATATCTCAGGGATATCTTCTGGACTTCAAAGCTTCTCCCCCACAAGGGAGATTTCACCTTTCAAGATTATCTGCAAACCAGATAAAGAAAGAGGCATTCCTAAGCTGCGTGCAAGACCTCCTTGTAATGGGAGTGATCCATCCAGTTCCGCGGACGGAACAAGGACAGGGGTTTTATTCAAATCTGTTTGTGGTTCCCAAAAAAGAGGGAACCTTCAGACCAATTTTGGATCTAAAGATCCTAAACAAATTCCTCAGACTTCCATCATTCAAGATGGAAACTATTCAAACCATTTTACCCATGATCCAAGAGGGTCAGTACATGACCACAGTGGACTTAAAGGATGCCTACCTTCACATTCCGATCCACAAGAATCATCATCGGTTCCTGAGGTTTGCCTTTCTAGACAGGCATTACCAGTTTGTAGCTCTTCCATTCGGGTTGGCTACAGCCCCAAGAATTTTTACAAAGGTTCTGGGCTCACTTCTGGCGGTTCTAAGACCGCAAGGCATAGCGGTGGCTCCTTACCTAGACGACATCCTGATACAGGCGTCAAGCTTTCAAATTGCCAAGTCTCATACAGAGATAGTTCTGGCATTTCTGAGGTCGCATGGGTGGAAAGTGAACGAAGAAAAGAGTTCTCTATCTCCTCTCACAAGCGTTTCCTTCCTAGGGACTCTGATAGATTCTATAGAAATGAAAATTTACCTGACAGAGTCCAGGTTATCAAAACTTCTAAATGCTTGCCGTGTTCTTCACTCCATTCCGTGCCCCAGGGTGGCTCAGTGCATGGAAGTAATCGGCTTAATGGTAGCGGCGATGGACATAGTGCCATTTGCGCGCCTGCATCTCAGACCGCTGCAATTATGCATGCTCAGTCAGTGGAATGGGGATTACACAGATTTGTCCCCTCAACTAAATCTGGATCAGGAAACCAGAGATACTCTTCTCTGGTGGTTATCTCGGGTCCATCTGTCCAAAGGTATGACCTTTCGCAGGCCATATTGGACCATTGTAACAACAGACGCCAGCCTTCTAAGTTGGGGTGCAGTCTGGAACTCCCTGAAGGCTCAGGGTTCATGGACTCAGGAGGAGAAACTCCTCCCAATAAATATTCTGGAGTTAAGAGCAATATTCAATGCTCTTCTAGCTTGGCCTCAGTTAGCAACACTGAGGTTCATCAGATTTCAGTCGGACAACATCACGACTGTGGCTTACATCATCCATCAAGGGGGGACCAGGAGTTCCCTAGCGATGTCAGAAGTCTCCAAGATAATTCGCTGGGCAGAGACTCACTCTTGCCACCTATCAGCGATTCATATCCCAGGGGTAGAGAACTGGGAGGCGGATTTTCTAAGTCGTCAGACTTTTCATCCGGGGGAGTGGGAACTCCATCCGGAGGTGTTTGCTCAATTGGTTCTCCGTTGGGGCAAATCAGAACTGGATCTCATGGCGTCTCGCCAGAACGCCAAGCTTGCTTGTTACGGATCCAGGTCCAGGGACCCAGAAGCGGCACTGATAGATGCTCTAGCAGCGCCTTGGTTCTTCAACCTGGCCTATGTGTTTCCACCGTTTCCTCTGCTCCCTCGTCTGATTGCCAAAATCAAACAGGAGTGAGCATCGGTGATATTGATAGCTCCTGCGTGGCCACGCAGGACCTGGTATGCAGACCTAGTGGACATGTCATCCTTTCCACCAGGGACTCTGCCTCTGAGACAAGACCTTCTAATACAAGGTCCTTTCAATCATCCGAATCTACTTTCTCTGAGACTGACTGCATGGATATTGAACGCTTGATCCTATCAAAGCGTGGCTTCTCCGAGTCAGTAATTGATACCTTAATACAGGCACGAAAGCCTGTCACCAGCAAAATGTACCACAAGATTTGGCGTAAATATCTTCATTGGTGTGAATCCAAGAATTACTCATGGAGTAGGGTTAGGATTCCTAGGATATTGTCCTTCCTCCAAGAGGGTTTGGACAAAGGACTATCAGCTAGTTCTTTAAAGGGACAGATTTCTGCTCTGTCTATTCTTTTACACAAGCGTCTGGCAGAAGTTCCAGACGTTCAGGCATTTTGTCAGGCTTCAGTTAGAATTAAGCCTGTGTTTAAACCTGTTGCTCCCCCATGGAGATTAAACTTGGTTCTTAAAGTTCTTCAAGGGGTTCCGTTTGAACCCCTTCATTCTATTGATATCAAACTTCTATCATGGAAAGTTCTTTTTCTGATGGCTATTTCCTCGGCTCGAAGAGTCTCGGAGTAATTTGCCTTACATTGTGATTCTCCTTATCTGATCTTTCATTCAGATAAAGTAGTTCTGCGTACAAAACCTGGGTTTTTACCTAAGGTGGTTTCAATCAAGAGATTGTTGTTCCATCATTATGCCCTAATCCTTCTTCAAAGAAGGAACGTCTTTTGCATAATCTAGACGTAGTCCGTGCATTGAAGTTTTACTTGCAGGCTACTAAAGATTTTCGCCAAACATCTCACCTGTTTGTTATTTACTCTGGACAGAGGAGAGGTCAAAAGGCCTCGGCAACCTCTCTTTCTTTTTGGCTTCGGAGTATTATCCGTTTAGCATATGAGACTGCTGGACAGCAGCCCCCTGAAAGAATTACAGCTCATTCTACTAGAGCTGTGGCTTCCACCTGGGCCTTTAAAAATGAGGCCTCTGTTGAACAGATTTGCAAGGCTGCGACTTGGTCTTCGCTTCATACCTTTTCAAAATTTTACAAATTTGATACTTTTGCTTCTTCGGAGGCTGTTTTTGGGAGAAAGGTTCTACAGGCAGTGATTCCTTCCGTTTAAGTTCCTGCCTTGTCCCTCCCATCATCCGTGTACTTAAGCTTTGGTATTGGTATCCCACAAGTAATGGATGATCCGTGGACTGGATACACTTAACAAGAGAAAACATAATTTATGCTTACCTGATAAATTTATTTCTCTTGTAGTGTATCCAGTCCACGGCCTGCCCTGTCCTTTTAAGGCAGGTCTAAATTTTAATTAAACTTCAGTCACCACTGCACCCTATGGTTTCTCCTTTCTCGGCTTGTTTCGGTCGAATGACTGGATATGGCAGTTAGGGGAGGAGCTATATAGCAGCTCTGCTGTGGGTGATCCTCTTGCAACTTCCTGTTGGGAAGGAGAATATCCCACAAGTAATGGATGATCCGTGGACTGGATACACTACAAGAGAAATAAATTTATCAGGTAAGCATAAATTATGTTTTTATTATATCTTTTCATGTGACAACACTGAATAAATGACACTTTGCTACAATGTAAAGTAGTGAGTGTACAGCCTGTATAACACTGTAAATTTGCTGTCCCCTCAAAATACCTCAACACACAGCCATTAATGTCTAAACCGTTGGCAACAAAAGTGAGTACACCCCTAAGTGTCCAAATTGGGCCCAAAGTGTCAATATTTTGTGTGGCCACCAATTTTTCCCAGCACTGCCTTAACCCTCTTGGGCATGGAGTTCACCAGAGCTTCACAGGTTGCCACTGGAGTCCTCTTCCACTCCTCCTTGACGACATCACAAAGCTGGTAGATGTTAGAGACCTTGCGCTCCCCCACCTTCCATTTGAGGATGCAACACAGATGCTCAATAGGGTTTAGGTCTGGAAACATGCTTGGCCAGTCCATCACCTTTACCCTCAGCTTCTTTAGCAAGGCAGTGGTCATCTTGGAGGTGTGTTGGGGGTCGTTATCATGTTGGAAAGGAGGGGATCATGCTCTGCCACAGTATGTCACAGTACATGTTGGCATTCATGAACTGTAGCTCTCCAATGCTGGCAGCACTCATGCAGGCCCAGACCATGACATTCCCACCACCATGCTTGACTGTAGGCAAGACACACTTGTCTTTATACTCCTCACCTGGTTGCCGCCACAAACGCTTGACACCATCTTAACCAAATAAGTTTATCTTGTTCTCATCCGGACCATCTTCTTTACCAAGGACTTGTAATATCAATAAAGCTCCACTTGTAACCTGGTCCATGGAGGGAAAAACTATTTTACAGTACACTGGTGACATGGGGGAATATTATTGGATATTGGAAGTCTCAAGTCATTTGTATGTACCTGTATTTATTTATGAACTTGTTTACTTTTTAGGGCCATGTAAACACAGATACAAAATTGTTTAACCACCAGAAAAGTTATTGGAATTGTTTTAAAAGCTAAATCTGATCACTCAGTGTCTGTATAAATTCCTGGCTAAATTTAATTATGTTTCCTTCCAGGATGTGGGAAGATCAGAAAGTTTTCATCAAAAAGTCTGTAGGGAGCAGTTTGATTCATTGTTCTGTAATGTGCAGAGCTATTTCCGGGCCCTGGATTTGCCGTCTGCATCTGATTTTATTAGTTTAATAATAAAAGCCAAATGAGGATGTTTTAATCCTGAGAAATCTCTTTTAATGAAAGTTGTTTCTGGGTGACCGGTCTCCGGATATATGTGCGACACTGATGTCTGATGATCTGGGGACTTACTGTTACCCTAATAATGTGCACCTGCTGCGTAAGCTATACCTTACTTTGTCCTCACCAACAGAGGTTCAGCCACAACTCCCGCTTTACAATACATTGTACCAATACAGCGCCAGATTACAAGTAACGCGCTAAATTCTTTTTCACTTGCACGCTAACTGCGCTCAAACTACAATTATGACACGGCCACAACCACATTAATTTCTTCTCCCCATAGACTTGTGGGCTAACCCGATACCGCATTAGGCCAGCGCTGAAGCTGAGGGTAGTTATAAATACATTACAATACATTACATTCCAATGTTCTTTACATAGAAAGAACATTTATATTTTTAAATATATATTTCTATTTATATGATTATTTATTTGTAAAATATATCCATACTTATATATCTATATAAATTTATATATATACAGATATATATATAGGAATATCTATTTAAAAATATAAAGAACATTTTCTCATATGAGAAGAACATTAGAATGTAAAATATATTTCTTCTACAAGATACGAAGAGTCCACGGATTTCATCCTTACTTGTGGGATATTATCCGCCTGCTAACAGGAAGTGGCAAAGAGCACCACATCAGAGCTGTATATATAGCTCCTCCCTTCCCCTCCACCCCCAGTCATTCTCTTTGCCTGTGTTATACTAGGAAGAGGTAAAGTGAGGTATTAGTTTTAGTTTCTTCAATCAAGAAGTTTTTCATTTTAAATGAGTACTATTTTCCTCAGGGGGATATGGAAGAAGATTTCTGCCCTGAGGTTGATGATCTTAGCAGATGTAACTAAGATCCATGTTGGTTCCCACAAAACTTCTGAAGGTAATACAAGAGACATCTTCAGTGTGGAGAACAGTTTCATGCTACAAGCAGCATTGAGGTATGTGCAGCCCTTTACTTCTGAGGAGACTTGGTATATCAGAACTTGCTGACATTTATTTCCCTGCAAGGGAAGGGGTACAATCCAAGAATCCCGCTGCTGCTACAAAGACAGCATGAAGGGGCGGCCCCCGATCCGGGACCGGATCTAGTAGGGGGCAGACTTTCTTTCTTTGCTCTGGCTTGGGCAAGAGATGTTCAGGACCCCTGGGTGCTGGAAATCGTGACCCACGGGTATCAACTGGAATTCAAAGATTTTCTCCCAAGAGGGAGATTTCATCTTTCACGATTATCTGTAGACCAGATAAAAAGAGAGGCGTTCTTATGCTGTGTAAAAGACCTCTCTACCATGGGAATAATTTTTCCCATTCCAAAACCGGAACAGGGACAGGGGTTTTACTCAAATCTTTTCGTGGTTCCCAAAAAAGAGGGAACTTTCAAACCCATTTTAGTGTCTAAACAAGTTTCTCAGAGTCCCATCGTTCAAGATGGAGACTATACGAACAATCTTACCAATGATCCAGGAGGGTCAATATATGAGTAAATATCTTTATTGGTGTGAATCCAAGGGTTACTCATGGAGTAAAGTTAGGATTCCCAGGATTCTGTCTTTTCTCCAAGAAGGATTGGAGGAAGGGTTATCAGCAAGTTCCTTAAAGGGACAAATTTCTGCTTTGTCAATTTTGCTTCACAAACGTTTGGCAGATGTACCAGATGTTCAGTCTTTTTGTCAGGCTCTAACTAGAATTAAGCCTGTATTTAGACCTATTACTCCTCCCTGGAGTTTGAATTTAGTTCTTCGAGTTCTTCAAGGGCTTCCGTTTGAACCCATGCATTCCATAGATATTAAATTGTTATCTTGGAAAGTTCTGTTTTTAGTTGCTATTTCTTCTGCTCGAAGAGTTTCTGAGCTTTCAGCGTTACAATGTGATTCGCCTTATCTTATATTTCAACCAAGGATTTCCGTCAATCATCTTCATTATTCATTGTTTATTCTGGAAAGCGTAGGGGTCAGAAAGCTATGTCTACCTCTCTTTCTTTTTGGCTGAGGAGTATCATCCGCCTGGCATATGAGACTGCTGGACAGCAGCCTCCTGAAAGAATTACGGCTCATTCTACTAGGGCTGTGGCTTCCTCATGGGCATTTAAAAACGATGCTTCTGTTGAACAGATTTGTAAGGCTGCGACTTGGTCGTCCCTTCATACTTTTTCCAAATTTTACAAATTTGATACTTTTGCTTCTTCTGAGGCTGTTTTTGGGAGAAAAGTTCTTCAAGCAGTGGTGCCTTCTGTTTAGGTCTCTGTCTTTTCATCCGTGTCCTGTACTTTGGTATTGTATCCTACAAGTAAGGATGAAATCCGTGGACTCGTCATATCTTGTAGAAGAAAAGGAAATTTTTGCTTACCTGATAAATTGATTTCTTCTACGATACGACAAGTCCACGGCCCTCCCTGTCATTTTTAAGACAGATTATATTTTATTTTATTTTTACAACTTCAGTCACCTCTGCACCATTTAGCTTTTCCTTTCTCTTCCTAAACCTTCGGTCGAATGACTGGGGGTGGAGGGGAAGGGTGGAGCTATATATACAGCTCTGCTGTGGTGCTCTTTGCCACTTCCTGTTAGCAGGAGGATAATATCCCACAAGTAAGGATGAAATCCGTGGACTCGTCGTATCGTAGAAGAATTCAATTTATCAGGTAAGCATAAATTTCCTTTTTAACACATTAAAATTGAATACAAATGATTTTTTTCTTGTTTCAAGTTGAGTGGAAAGGGCTCAAAACTGTGTGTGCCTATATGTATGTGTATATATATATATATATGTGTGTGTATGTGTATAAAAATGTGTATATATGTGTTTATATTTGTGTATATGTACATATATATGCTGTACATATTTACAGATATAAACACATAAATACACATATACTGTATATATACATATATATACAGTTGTGCTCATAAGTACCCTGGCAGAATTTATGATTTCTTGGCCATTGAATGATAACACAAAAACGTTTCTTTCACTCATGGTTATTGTTTGGCTGAAGCCATTTACATCAACTGTCTTTACTCTTTTTAAATCATAATGACAACAGAAACTACCTAAATGACCCTGATCAAAAGTTTACATACCCTTGTGATATTGGCCTGATAACATGCACACAAGTTGACACAAAGGGGTTTAAATGGCCATTAAAGGTAACCATCCTCACCTGTGATCTGTTTGCTTGTAATTAGGGCTCGATTTATCAAGCCTCTACGGCAGCAAGTTCTCTCAAGAACTTGCTCGCCGTGATTTATCAAGCAGCGGTCACCAAACCGCTGCTTCCCTTACATCTATGCCACCTCTATTGTGGCGAAATTCAATCTCCTCGGTCGAGTCCGAGCGAGGAGATTGACAGCTCCTGCCCGCGCGTGATTGGCTGTGCGCGGGCAGGGGGCGGGATTGCACGCGAGCGCAAAATTGCGCTCGTGTGCAATGTTAATTACCTGCGGGTAATTTCGCCCCGCCACAGGCGAGCTGAGGCGTACAGGGGCGCGTATACGCGCCCCTGTACGCCTCAGCATTGATAAATCTAGCCCTTAATGTGTGTGTATAAAAGGTCAATGAGTTTCTGGACTCCTGACAGACCCTTGCATCTTTCATCCAGTGCTGCACTGACGATTCTGGATTCTGAGTCATGGGGAAAGAAAAAGAATTGTCAAAGGATCTGTGGGAAAAAAGGTAGTTGAACTGTATAAAACAGGAAAGGCATATAAAAAGATATCCAAGAAATTGAGAATGCAAATCAGCAGTGTTCAAACTCTAATAAAGAAGTGGAGGGGTTCTGTTGAAACCAAACCATGGTCAGGTAGACCAACTAAATTTTCAGCCCCAACTGCAAGTAAAATTGTTCGGGATGCAAAGACAAACCCACAAATAACTTCAGGTGAAATACAGGATATGTGGTGTGGCTGTTTCAAGATGCACAATAAGGAGGCACTTGAAGAAAGATGGGCTGCATGGTCGAGTCGCCAGAAGAAAGCCATTACTATGCAAATGCCCTGAGACAAGCCTCAAACTGCCACAAAGTCATTTGGAGTGATGAGGCCAAAATTGAGCTTTCTGGCCACAACCATAAACGCTACATTTGGAGAGGAGTCAACAAGGCCTATGATGAAAGGTACACCATTCCTACTGTGAAACACGGAGGTGGATCGCTGATGTTTTGGGGATGTGTGAGCTACAAAGGCACATGATGAATGCAGTATGTTATCAAACAGAACGCCTAATTTTCCACTTCTTGATTAGAGTTTGAACACTGCTGATTTTCATTCTCAATTCCTTGGATATCTTTTTATATCCCTTTCCTGTTTTATACAGTTCAACTACCTTTTCCCCACAGATCCTTTGACAATTCTTTTTCTTTCCCCATGACTCAGAATTCAGAAACGTAAGTGCAGCACTGGATGAAAGATGCAAGGGTCTGTCAGGAGTCCAGAAACTCATTGACCTTTTATACACACACACTAATTACAAGCAAACAGATCACAGGTGAGGATGGTTACCTTTAATAGCCATTTAAACCCCTTTGTGTCAACTTGTGTGCATGTTATCAGGCCAATATCACCAGGGTCTGTAAACTTTTGATCAGGGTCATTTGGGTAGTTTCTGTTGTCATTATGATTTAAAAAGAGTAAACACAGTTGATTGATAATAAACGGCTTCAGCCAAACACTAACCATGAGTGAAAGAAAAGTGTTTGTGTTATCATTCATATTCTCTGAAAAATGGCCAAGAAATCATAAATTCTGCCATGGTATGTAAACTTATGAGCACAACTGTATATATACACACATACATACATATATTTAGACATATATATATATATATATATATATATATATATATATATACACACACACATACATTATAGCCTTTTTGAATGAAATACCTTGCCATGCACCATATCCTTTTAACCCTTATAAAAACTAAATCTTAATATTTAAATGAAATATTTTAAAGTGAATATATGAGTGTAAGAGTTTATTTTTATGTGTTTTTGATGTGTTTGGAGAACCACTTACTTTCAACTTGTGATATACGCGTTAGCATGGTCGCAATATTTCTTATTGCGACTCACGCTAACATTAGCACGCCACTTGTAATCTAGCCCATATTTTTCTGTTTTGGTAGGAAAATAAATTGTATAATAGCATTAATCTAGACAAATGTGATATAATACAAATACATACACATATGTAACACACACATTTTTATGTTTGGTCTAAAAATTTCTGAAGTTAGATTACAACAAGAGAGCTGCAAGTTTTGGCAAAAGTGAATAAAATGTGTGTGTACTATATTCCTGATTGCAGTCAAACTTAAAAGTGTTGTAAAAGGTAAAAACACACAGACCACACACTCATACAATGCAGATCACACACTCTCATACAACACACACACTCTCATACAACACACACTCTCATAAAACACACACTCTCATACAACACACACCACACACAAAAGGTAAAAACACACAGACCACACACTCATACAATGCAGATCACACACTCTCATACAACACACACACTCTCATATAACACACACAAAACTCTCATACAACACACGCAGTCATATAACACACACACACACACCACACTCTCATACAACACACACACCACACTCTCATACAACACACACACTCTCATTCAACACACACACCAAACTCTTATACAAAACACACACTGTCATATAACACACCACAATCTCATACAACACACACACTCTCATATAACACACACACCACACATACTCTCATTTAACACACACATCAAACTCTCATACAACACACACACTCTTATATAACACACACACACACCAAACTCTCATACAACACACACACTCTCATATAACACACACCACACTGTCATACAACACACACACTCTCATACAACACACACACCACACTGTCATACAACACACACACTCTCATACAACACACACACACACCAGACACACTCTCATACAACACACACACTCTCATACAACACACACACTCTCATACAACACACATACACAAGACTCTCATATAACACACACACTCTCATACAACACACCCACACACCACACGCGCTCTCATACAACACACACACACCAGACTCTCATACAACACACACACTCTCAGACAACATACGCACACACCACACTCTCATACAACACACACATACCACACACACTCTCATACAACACACACACTCACCACACTTCAATACAACACATACACACACTCTCATACAACACACACACACACCAGACACACTCTCATACAACACACACACTCTCATACAACACACACACTCTCATACAACACACATACACCAGACTCTCATACAACACACACACTCTCATACAACACACCCACACACCACACGCGCTCTCATACAACACACACACACCAGACTCTCATACAACACACACACTCTCAGACAACACACACACTCTCATACAACACACACACTCTCAGACAACATACGCACACACCACACTCTCATACAACACACACATACCACACACACTCTCATACAACACACACACTCACCACACTTCAATACAACACATACACACACTCTCATACAACACACACACCACCCACACTCACCTATAACATACACTCAAGTCACAACCCAGTACACATGGTGTTGCGACCCAGTAATGGTCTAGACCCATGGTTTGAAGAACCCTGTGTTAGAGCATCCACACAGGTGCAATTAGGGAGAAGTTTTAGAAACAACCCAGGAAGGCTCAGGACAGGTATACACACACACACACACACTCTCATACAACACACACACTCTCATACAACACACACAGACCACACACACTCTCATACAACACACACACTCTCATATAACACACACACACCACACTTTAATACAACACACACACACACACTCTCATACAACACACACACCACACTGTCATACAACACACACACTCTCATACAACACACACACACACCACACTGTCATACAACACACACACCACACACACTCTCATACAACACACACACTCTCATACAACACACATACACCAGACTCTCATACAACACACACACTCTCATTCAACACACCCACACACCACACGCGCTCTCATACAACACACACACACCAGACTCTCATACAACACACACACTCTCAGACAACACACACACTCTCAGACAACATACACACTCTCAGACAACATACACACACAGCACACTCTCATACAACACACACATACCACACACACTCTCATACAACACACACACTCACCACACTTTAATACAACACATACACACACTCTCATACAACACACACACCACCCACACTCACCTATAACATACACTCAAGTCACAACCCAGTACACATGGTGTTGCGACCCAGTAATGGTCTAGACTCATGGTTTGAAGAACCCTGTGTTAGAGCATCCACACAGGTGCAATTAGGGAGAAGTTTTAGAAACAACCCAGGAAGGCTCAGGACAGGTATACACACACACACACACACTCTCATGCAACACACACACATCACACTGTCATACAACACACACACTTTCATACAACACACACACACACTCTCATACAACACATACACACCACACCCACTCTCATACAACACACATACTCTCATATAACACACACACCACACTTTAATACAACACACACACACACACACTCTCATACAACACACACACCACACTGTCATACAACACACACACTCTCATACAACACACACACACCACACACACTCTCATACAACACACACACTCTCATACAACACACATACACCAGACTCTCATACACCACACGCGCTCTCATACAACACACCCACACACCACACGCGCTCTCATACAACACACACACACCAGACTCTCATACAACACACACACTCTCAGACAACATACACACACCACACTCTCATACAACACACACATACCACACACACTCTCATACAACACACACACTCACCACACTTTAATACAACACATACACACTCATACAACACACACACCACCCACACTCACCTATAACATACACTCAAGTCACAACCCAGTACACATGGTGTTGCGACCCAGTAATGGTCTAGACCCATGGTTTGAAGAACCCTGTGTTAGAGCATCCACACAGGTGCAATTAGGGAGAAGTTTTAGAAACAACCCAGGAAGGCTCAGGACAGGTATACACACACACACACTCTCATACAACACACACACATCACACTCTCATACAACACACACACACACTCTCATACAACACACACACATCACACTCTCATACAACACACACACACACTCTCATACAACACACACTCTCATACAACACACACTCTCATACAACACACACACCACACCCACTCTCATACAACACACACACACACTCATATAACACACACACCACACTCTAATACAACACACACACACACACACACACACACACTCTCATACAACACACACACCACCCACACTCATCTATAACACACACTCAAGTGTCAAGTCGCAACCCAGTACACATGGTGTTGCGACCCAGTAATGGTCTAGACCCATGGTTTGAAGAACCCTGTGTTAGAGCATCCACACAGGTGCAATTAGGGAGAAGTTTTAGAAACAACCCAGGAAGGCTCAGGACAGGTATACACACACACACACTCTCATACAACACACACACATCACACTCTCATACAACACACACTCTCATACAACACACACTCTCATACAACACACACACCACACCCACTCTCATACAACACACACACACACTCATATAACACACACACCACACTCTAATACAACACACACACACACACACACTCTCATACAACACACACACCACCCACACTCATCTATAACACACACTCAAGTGTCAAGTCGCAACCCAGTACACATGGTGTTGCGACCCAGTAATGGTCTAGACCCATGGTTTGAAGAACCCTGTGTTAGAGCATCCACACAGGTGCAATTAGGGAGCAGTTTTAGAAACAATCCAGGAAGGCTCAGGACAGGTATAGCCCCAAATACTGCTGGTGCTTTGATAGCATTCCACACTAAGTGAATACAGTCTATTCGAACCAGTGATAAAGTAAAAACTGGTCTTTGGTAAGTGTCTCAGGAAGTCGGTTTTACTAAGGGAACTGTAGGGGTATAAGTGCTAATCTCTGAGCCTCCATTGCTACTGACCTCAACCAATTGCAAATTCCATTTATTTGGGAAGATCTGTTTCCAGCATGACAGCGATTAAATGATATGGTCTCCAGGGATGGAAGGAACAATGGAAAGATATTTCTGTGGAACCATTCTCGCCAGAAGTCATGTTTATAGTTAATACAAGGGAAATTAAGCATTCTTTTTTTAGTTTCTTTTTATATAATTATGTATTTCCTTATTTTAGCAAAATACTACAGAATTAAAAAGAAATATAATATAGCAAAATGAAAGAACAGAAATGAGTGTGTTCATTGTCAGTAGACCAACCTCATTGGTCCACTGAGGGTTATCAGAAGGTCGCTACCCTTAAATAGGACATTGGTGAACAATTTAAGGCTTGAATTATTTGTTTCATTTGAGGCATTTTCTGTAGCATTATATTGTAATATATGTGTCTCTTCTTCACATACAGAACCCGTATAGCAATATAAACAGCTCTCACGCTTTTTTATGTGTCAAGAAATATTATTCTTCTTCTGATTATTTTTTAAGTATTTACAAATTTAAAAAAAACGTTTATTCACTTAGCTGCCCAAACAAAATCAGAGGGCAGGCTTGATTTGACCCCTGGGCCGTAGTTAGCCTTCCCATGATCCACAGGAATAATTTAAAAAAAAATGGTTCTATCTGATGTAGAAGGACATTTTTTATCTAAGTCGTCTCTTCATCTTATTCACCAGTTTGGTCTCCAGTCTCGTTACCGTCTTCTTTGAATTCTTTGACATAATTTTAGCTCTTCCTAGAAGAGAAGTTTGATTTGGCAAGAAGGGCATCATCAAGTGTCAGTTGTTGGAGAAGCATATTATGTATCCATCATTGGCAAAATCTCGCTCTTGTGATTAACTCAGCACAGGTTTGTAACTATAATATATTTTTTACATGAAGGGTGATGTCAATGTACTTACAGAAACAATGTCACTAGGTCATACTTAAAAGGACATGAAACCCAATTTTTTCTCTCTCATGATTTAGAAAGAACATGCAATTTTAAAGAACTTTACAATTTACTTCAATTATCTAATTTGGTTCATTCTCTTGATATCCTTTGTTGAAAAGCATCTCTAAATAGGCTCAGTAGCTGTTGATTGTTGGCTGCACATAGATGCCTCATGTGATTAGCTCACCCATATACATTGCTATTTCTTTAACAAAGGATATCTAAAGAATGACGTAAAATAAGTAAAATGGAATGTTTTTTAAAGTTGTATTCTCTATCTGAATCATGAAAGAAAAAAATTGGGTTTCATGTCCCTTTAACATCTAGAAACTTGGTATAAAAAATGAACATAGTGTAATATTAACTGAAATCAAAAAGAAAAGGGTATGGGTGAGTCCTCTGCAGATCTCAAACTGTCCCATGTACAATAGGAAAACCTTAGAGCAAAGCTTAGACTTCAAGTAATTTGTTTTAGCAAGAAAAATATTAAAATTCTGGTTTTCTAAAGATCTCAGGCTGCTGTGTATCAAAGGGTGATTCAGCTGGATATTAACTTTAATTTTACTGTAACCCCCCAGGTTTGAGACAAATATGAGTCTGAGCAGTTACTGACATATTCTTGATAGTATACAATATTAAGTTAAAAGATTATTATGCATATGAGTATCACAAGCCAGTGATAGCGCAACAAGATATAAAAAGGCTTGCGATGTGATTGTCACAAGAAGTAGTACAGACAACTTCACAAAACTAACAGATCTGATGCTAGAGACAGAGAAGTGATGTGGGCTTTATTACAAATTGACTACTATATAACAATCCTGTATCCAGGGGTTGCAGGGTCGCCACTGCTGTCGGGCCCATCCTTTCAGGGGTCTGCAGCCACTGCCTCCTCTTAGCTGTGCAGCTTGTGCAGGTCAAGGGGCAGGTCACATTCCAGCTATTACAGCTTTCCTCTGTTCTGTTATCACTGCTAATTGAGGTGAGTGAGGACAGACAGGCAATGCATGCAATGTTCTTTTAACCCTCACTTCTCTCTTCAAGTTGCTCTATAGCATTTAGCATCTAGACCTGTTGTTTTGTAATGCATGGAGATTCCTCAAATTATTTTTAATAGTAGATATTGCTTGCTAAATGATCACAATTTCAATGTGATGTTCTTAAGCAGCTATTTTACTATGAACATATGCTTATGCATGTGAGTATATGTATGTGCTTGTGTATGCATGTGAGTGTGTGTGTGAGTGTACATGTGTGTATGTGCATCTGTTTGTGTGTATGTGTTTATATATGTGCATGTGTACATGTGTATATATGTGTGTGTGCATGTGTATATATGTGTATGTGTGTATAAACGTTCTCTTGTGTGTATATGTGTGCAAATGAGCGGGTCCTGCCACAGAGTTGGCCCTGGGACCCAGTGAGTTCTAGAAACATAGAAACATAGAATTTGACGGTAGATAAGAACCAAAAAGGCCCATCAAGTCTACCCATATTACATGTTACTTTTTCCTTAGGATAGCCTTATGCATGTCCCAGGCATTTTTAAATTCCTTTACAGTCTTTCGGCTAGATTTAGAGTTCTGCGGCCAAAGGGGTGCGTTAGCTACGCATGCTTTTTTTCCCCGCACCTTTTAAATACCGCTGGTATTTAGAGTTCACAGAAGGGCTGCGTTAGGCTCCAAAAAAGGGAGCGTAGAGCATAATTTACCGCCACTGCAACTCTAAATACCAGCGGTGCTTACGGACGCGGCCAGCTTCAAAAACGTGCTCGTGCACGATTCCCCCATAGGAAACAATGGGGCTGTTTGAGCTGAAAAAAAAACTAACACCTGCAAAAAAGCAGCGTTCAGCTCCTAACGCAGCCCCATTGTTTTCCATGGGGAAACACTTCCTAAGTCTGCACCTAACACCCTAACATGAACCCCGAGTCTAAACACCCCTAACATTACACTTATTAACCCCTAATCTGCCACCCCCGCTATCGCTGACACCTGCATATTATTATTAACCCCTAATCTTCCGCTCCGTACACCGCCGCAACCTACATTATCCCTATGTACCCCTAATCTGCTGCCCATAACACTGTCGACCCCTATATTATATTTATTAACCCCTAATATGCCGCCCCCGCTATCGCTGACCCCTGCATATTATTATTAACTCCTAATCTGCCGCTCCGTACACCGCCGCAACCTACGTTATCCCTATGTACCCCTAATCTGCTGCCCCTAACACCGCCGACCCCTATATTATATTTATTAACCCCTAATCTGCCGCCCCCAACGTCGCCTCCACCTTTCTACACTTATTAACCCCTAATCTGCCGACCGGAGCTTGCCGCTACTCTAATAAATGTATTAACCCCTAAAGCTAAGTCTAAACCTAACACTAACACCCCCCTAACTTAAATATAATTTAAATCTAACGAAATAAATTAACTCTTATTAAATAAATTATTCCTATTTAAAGCTAAATACTTACCTGTAAAATAAACCCTAATATAGCTACAATATAAATTAAAATTATATTGTAGCTATTTTAGGATTAATATTTATTTTACAGGCAACTTTGTAATTATTTTAACCAGGTACAATAGCTATTAAATAGTTAATAACTATTTAATAGTTACCTAGTTAAAATAATTACAAAATTACCTGTAAAATAAATCCTAACCTAAGTTACAATTAAACCTAACACTACACTATCAATAAATTAATTAAATAAAATACCTACAATTAAACCTAACACTACACTATCAATAAATTAATTAAATACAATACCTACAAATAAATACAATTAAATAAACTAACTAAAGTACAAAAAATAAAAAAGAACTAAGTTACAAAAAATAAACAAAATATTTACAAACATTAGAAAAATATTACAACAATTTTAAACTAATTACACCTACTCTAAGCCCCCTAATAAAATAACAAAGCCCCCCAAAATAAAAAAATGCCCTACCCTATTCTAAAATTAAAATAGAAAAGCTCTTTTACCTTACCAGCCCTTAAAAGGGCCCTTTGCGGGGCATGCCCCAAAGAATTCAGCTCTTTTGCCTGTAAAAAAAAAAACCATACAATACCCCCCCAACATTACAACCCACCACCCACATACCCCTAATCTAACCCAAACCCCCCTTAAATAAACCTAACACTAAGCCCCTGAAGATCTCCCTACCTTGTCTTCACCACACCGGGTCCCGATCTGTCCAGAAGAGCCTCCGAAATCTTCATCCAAGCCCAAGCGGGGGCTGAAGATTGACATCCATCCTCCGGCTGAAGTCTGGATCCAAGCGGCAGCTAAAGAATTCCATCTTCGGGCAGAAGTCTTCATCCTATCCAGGCAGAAGAGTCGATCCGGACCGGCAAATATCTTCATCCAAGCCGCATCTTCTATGTTTTTCCATCCGATGACGACCGGCAACATCTTGAAGACCTCCGGCGCGGATCCATCCTCTTCTTGCGACGTCCTAAGTCCGAATGAAGGTTCCTTTAAATGACGTCATCCAAGATGGCGTCCCTCGAATTCCGATTGGCTGATAGGATTCTATCAGCCAATCGGAATTAAGGTAGGACAATTCTGATCAGATTCAAGTTCAATCCGATTGGCTGATCCGATCAGCCAATCAGATTGAGCTTGCATTCTATTGGCTGATCGGAACAGCCAATCGGATTGAACTTGAATCTGATTGGCTGATTCCATCAGCCAATCAGAATTTTCCTACCTTAATTCCGATTGGCTGATAGAATCCTATCAGCCAATCGGAATTCGAGGGACGCCATCTTGGATGACGTCCCTTAAAGGAACCGTCATTCGTCGGGAAGTCGTCGGTGAAGATGGATGTTCCGTGTCGGCGGGATGACCATGGATCCGGAAGAAAGAAGATTGAAGATGCCGCTTGATAGAAGACTTCAGTCGGATCATGGACCTCTTCAGCTCCGCTTGGATGAAGACTTCAGTTGGATCATGGACATCTTCAGCCCCCCGCTTGGGCTTGGATCAAGACATCGGAGGCTCTTCTGGATCGATCGGTGAACCCAGCGTGGTGAAGAAAAGGTAGGGAGATCTTCAGGGGCTTAGTGTTAGGTTTATTTAAGGGGGGTTTGGGTTAGATTAGGGGTATGTGGGTGGTGGGTTGTAATGTGGGGGGGGGGGGTATTGTATGTTTTCTTTTTACAGGCAAAAGAGCTGAATTCTTTGGGGCATGCCCCGCAAAAGGCCCTTTTCAGGGCTGGTAAGGTAAAAGAGCTTTTCTATTTTAAATTTAGAATAGGGTAGGGCATTTTTTTATTTTGGGGGGCTTTGTTATTTTATTAGGGGGCTTAGAGTAGGTGTAATTAGTTTAAAATTGTTGTAATATTTTTCTAATGTTTGTAAATATTTTTTTATTTTTTGTAACTTAGTTCTTTTTTATTTTTTGTACTTTAGTTAGTTTATTTAATTGTATTTAATTGTAGGTATTGTATTTAATTAATTTATTGATAGTGTAGTGTTAGGTTTAATTGTAACTTAGGTTAGGATTTATTTTACAGGTAATTTTGTAATTATTTTAACTAGGTAACTATTAAATAGTTATTAACTATTTAATAGCTATTGTACCTGGTTAAAATAATTACAAAGTTGCCTGTAAAATAAATATTAATCCTAAAATAGCTACAATATAATTATAATTTATATTGTAGCTATATTAGGGTTTATTTTACAGGTAAGTATTTAGCTTTAAATAGGAATAATTTATTTAATAAGAGTTAATTTATTTCGTTAGATTTAAATTATATTTAATTTAGGGGGGTGTTAGTGTTAGGGTTAGACTTAGCTTTAGGGGTTAATAAATTTATTAGAGTAGCGGCGAGGTCCGGTCGGCAGATTAGGGGTTAATACTTGAAGTTAGGTGTCAGCGATGTTAGGGAGGGCAGATTAGGGGTTCATACTATTTATTATAGTGTTAGTGAGGCGGATTAGGGGTTAATACATTTATTATAGTAGCGGTGAGGTACGGTCGGCAGATTAGGGGTTAATTATTGTAGGTAGCTGGCGGCGACGTTGTGGGGGGCAGATTAGGGGTTAATAAATATAATATAGGGGTCGGCGGTGTTAGGGGCAGCAGATTAGGGGTACATAGGTATAATGTAGGTTGCGGCGGTGTACGGAGGTCAGCGATAGCGAGGTCGTCAGATTAGGGGTTAATAAGTGTAAGGTTAGGGGTGTTTAGACTCGGGGTACACGTTAGGGTGTTAGGTGCAGACATAGGAAGTGTTTCCCCATAGGAAACAATGGGGCTGCGTTAGGAGCTGAACGCTGCTTTTTTGCAGGTGTTAGGTTTTTTTACAGCTCAAACAGCCCCATTGTTTTCTATGGGGGAATCGTGCACGAGCACGTTTTTGAAGCTGGCCGCGTCCGTAAGCACCGCTGGTATTGAGAGTTGCAGTGGCGGTAAATATGCTATACGCTCCCTTTTTGGAGCCTAACGCAGCCCTTCTGTGAACTCTAAATACCAGCGGTATTTAAAAGGTGCGGGGGGAAAAAAGCCAGCGTTAGCTACGCGGGTCGTTACCGACAAAACTCTAAATCTAGAAAACTCTAAATCTGGTCGCTTAGTACCTTTGCCTGAATATTAAACCATTCAGACTGATGATCACTAGAGCCTAAGTTCTCACCCACAGACACATCAGATAATATATCACTGTTTGTAAGTACTAAATCTAATATAGTTCCTTTTCATGTTGGTTCTTTTACTTGTTGCTCAAGAGATTCCCCTTGTAAAGATTCCAGGACATATTTACTTCTAGTTGATTTGGCAACAGGTACTTCCCAGTCTACATCAGGCATATTAAAGTCCCCCACTACAATAACATTGCCCTTCATTGTAATTTTGTCTATTTCATCAATTAATAAATTGTCTGATGCTTCATCCTGTAATGGTGGTCTCCTAGTTATAGCTACGCATCTGCCTGTATCACAATAAATGTGTTGCTCAAAACATGCAGATATCAGCTGTGAGCAATTCCAAACTGTACTGTTTGACAGTTCCAGGTATAAGAATAGTAATTAACTTGTTAATATATAAGATGAACTTTGTCTGGTATAGCCAGCAATAAACTAGCTCTGTAAATAACTGATGGAGCGTGTTTTTCAGGGTAAATAGTTGCAGGCAAGTGTGATATATTAAGGCATTGAGATCACAGTGGGACAAATAGTTTGTAATGGAGGAGCTCTATGAGTTATTAAGTATTGCACTGACCTTAACAAGAGATAATGCAGCATTATTGAATGAGCATAAATAACATAGGTTACCACACACAGAAACTGACCTGAATACATTTCTATCTCTCTGCACATCTTAGCTCAGTCTTCTTTATTCTGTCTCCTCTCTGCCTATGTCCAATAAAAGCCAAAGCAGATTAACATGGAGGTTGGTGGTTGCCAGTTTTAAGATGCTGGAAGCAAAGACATGGACCTTTGTAAGTTGGGTGAGTGTTGTTACCATTGAAGGCTTATGATATGTCCTACTAGTAAATGCTGGAGGCCGCTACCATATGTCACACGTCTTCTCAGTGAGTAGGAAGATTAATGAATCAGCCTTAGATGGCAGCACCAGGGAAAGATTCCCAGCTACAATGTTGTTTATAGGGTTAGTTAGTGTAATGAAAAAATCCCATTGCTAAATCCGAAGCATGCCACCTATAATGATAGCCTGACCAGAGATAGAAAATGATCACATTACACTTTCTCCCTCTAATGATGCACACTGTGAGAGTAGTGTGTGTCCCCTGGCACAATGTCTGTAAAAGGAGAGTTGTGCAAAGCGCCAATAAATAAAACTGTGCCATGATAAAGATAATGCAGGATGCCTCTTATCTGAAGATGTTTTAGTAGGGAGCAGATTTAACTAATTTTTAGGCCTTGAACAATGTGTACCTTGTTCTCTGTGTCCTAGGTGCACGGTGCATGATGCCGGTTCCTGGCTGTGAGATGGGACATGCTGTGAGTGGCAGCCCTGCTTGTGACTTGGGGTTTGTGGTGGATTACGATTCTTTCAGCCACAGAGTTTTAGGATATGCTGCAGATAGTTGTGAAGGTCTCTGTTTGTTGTATGTTTTCAGAGAGATGCAGAAAGTTTTAAAAGACCTTTGACCAGAGACGGAACTACCATGGATGCAGAGTTCGCAACTGCGACCAGGCCCGGGAGGTCCACCCTTCAGGGGGGCCCAACAGCTTCGGCCCAAAAAAAAACAAATTCCAACTTTTTTCTTCTTCTCTTCATGGGCTACATCATGCACATTTACATGGCTACATCATGATCCCCAGTCCCACCTTCCATGCTGCCACCTGAATAAGGAGTGCAAGTGTGGGCACTGGGCAGGGCTGGCTCTCGGCGGGTGCAGCGCACTCAGCCTCGCATTATAGTCTGGCTGTGTGCGACTCTGATCTTCCAGCACAGGCCTTGTCGCACACAGCTATAGTACAATGCTCCACGAAGATCATCCGTGCCTGTCATACAGGGGTCCCACCCATCCCCAGAATTCAGAAGTCACAGGCATCGCACAGCAGCAGACATGAAGAACTTTCAGCATTTGCAGCAGCTAGACAAGTAGTGAGTTGCTTGTGAGTACATTTTACTTGCCGAGCTGGTGGCTGCTGACGCTACTGTTCTGCTACCTCTGCTGCTGTGTCTGCCCCGCCCCCGTCGCAGTAGACATCATAATATTATTATTATTTATTTAAAATTCTAAAAGCCTGGCACAGGTGCAGCACAGTGAGCGCAGGCTTTTACAGAGGGGCAGGTCCCTTTTCAGGCGCACCGCTGGCAATATGGGCAGCTACCCGGGGACCAGGTAGAGAATCAGGCCTGTCTGGGGGTCCTGCGTGAGTGGGACCATGATGCATCTAGCTGCATGACGGGCAACCAGAGTGTCAATTCAGAGAGTCACTCACATTGTCAGGGTGGAGGCAACCATCTAGTACTCCTGCATGGATGCCCAGTGAATAGCACTAAGGTAACACTAAGGGCTAGATTTATCAAGCTGAGGGCGGACATTACATTACCATTGCACACGCGCGCTATTTTGCGCTCACGTGCAATCCCGCCCCCTGCCCGCGCACAGCCAATCACGCGCGAGCAGGAGCTGTCAATCTCCCCAGTCGGACTAGGCCGCTGGGATAGAATTTTGCCACCTTAAAGGTGGTGAAAGGTTAGGAAAGCAGCGGTCTGATGACCGCTGCTTGTTAAATACGTAGAGCCTTTGATAAATCGACCCCTTAGTTCAATGTGAAAAAAACCTAGACAGATGCAACTAATTTTTTCAGCTCTAGTTTCTAGAATAGTTACAGATGACTGATATGATATTATTTATATATATATATATATATCCTATATAATAAAAGGCCATGTGTGTTTGTCCGAAGCTGTCATGAGACTGCGCGCGAGGACAAACACAGCTGGCCTTTCAACTAACCTGGCGTTGTGTGGTGGAGTGGGAGTGGCCGGGCGGGTGCGACATGAGCATGATGCGGGTGTGACGTGGGCGGGGTCAGGCGTGATGCGGGCGGGGCTGGGCGGGGCCAGATACCGTGGCCAGCTGCTAAGAGACACAGAGCTCTAAAGAGGGGGGATAGAGAGAGCAGAAGAGGGGGGATAGAGAGAGGGAGAGAGAGACAGCAAAAGAGAGAGGGGGAGAGAGACAGCAAAAGAGAGAGGGGGAGAGAGACAGCAAAAGACAGGGGAGAGAGACAGCAAAAGAGAGGGGGAGAGAGAGCACAAAAGAGAGGTGGGAGAGAGCGCACAAAAGAGAGGGGGGAGAGAGAGCACAAAAGAGAGGGGGAGAGAGACAGCACAAAAGAGAGGGGGAGAGAGACAGCACAAAAGAGAGGGGGGAGAGAGACAGCAAAAGAGGGGGGAGAGAGACAGCAAAAGAGAGGGGAGAGAGACAGCAAAGGAGAGGGGGGGAGAGAGCACAAAAGAGAGGGGGGGAGTGCACAAAAGAGAGGGGGGAGAGTGCACAAAAGAGAGGAGGGAGAGTGCACAAAAGAGAGGGGGAGAGAGCACAAAAGAGAGGGGGAGAGAGCGCAAAAGAGAGAGGGAGAGAGAGCGCAAAAGAGGGGGGAGAGAGAGCGCAAAAGAGAGGGGGGAGAGAGACAGCAAAAGAGGGGGAAGAGAGACAGCAAAAGAGAGGGGGGAGAGAGAGCGCAAAAGAGGGGGGAGAGAGCACAAAAGAGAGGGGGAGAGTGCACAAAAGAGAGGGGGGAGAGTGCACAAAAGAGAGGAGGGAGAGTGCACAAAAGAGAGGGGGAGAGAGCGCAAAAGAGAGGGGGAGAGAGAGCGCAAAAGAGGGGGGAGAGAGAGCGCAAAAGAGAGGGGGGAGAGAAAGCGCAAAAGAGGGGGGAGAGAGCACGCAAAAGAGAGGGGGAGAGAGAGCACAAAAGAGAGGGGGGAGAGAGAGCGCAAAAGAGAGGGGGGAGAGAGAGCGCAAAAGAGGGGGGGAGAGAGAGCGCAAAAGAGAGGGGGGGGAGAGAGCGCAAAAGAGAGGGGGGGGAGAGAGGGAGAGAGAGACAGCAAAAGAGAGAGGGGGAGAGAGACAGCAAAAGAGAGAGGGGGAGAGAGACAGCAAAAGAGAGGGGGAGAGAGACAGCACAAAAGAGAGGGGGAGAGAGACAGCACAAAAGCGAGGGGGGAGAGAGACAGCAAAAGAGGGGGGAGAGAGACAGCAAAAGAGAGGGGGAGAGAGACAGCAAAGGAGAGGGGGGAGAGAGCACAAAAGAGAGGGGGAGAGTGCACAAAAGAGAGGGGGAGAGTGCACAAAAGAGAGGAGGGAGAGTGCACAAAAGAGAGGGGGAGAGAGCGCAAAAGAGAGGGGGAGAGAGAGCGCAAAAGAGGGGGGAGAGAGAGCGCAAAAGAGAGGGGGAGAGAAAGCGCAAAAGAGGGGGGGGGAGAGAGCGCAAAAGAGGGGGAGAGAGAGTGCAAAAGAGGGGGGAGAGAGCACGCAAAAGAGAGGGGGGAGAGAGAGCACAAAAGAGAGGGGGAGAGAGAGCGCAAAAGAGAGGGGGGAGAGAGAGCACAAAAGAGGGGGGAGAGAGAGCGCAAAAGAGAGGGGGGGAGAGAGCGCAAAAGAGAGGGGGGGAGAGAGCGCCAAAGAGAGGGGGGAGAGAGAGAGCAAAAGAGAGGGGGGGAGAGAGAGAACAAAAGAGAGGGGGGAGAGAGAGAGCAAAAGAGAGGGGGAAGAGAGAGCAAAAGAGGGGGGGGAGAGAGAGAGCAAAAGAGAGGGGGAGAGAGAGAGCAAAAGTGAGGGGGGAGAGAGAGAGCAAAAGAGAGGGGGGAGAGAGAGTAAAAGAGAGGGGGAGAGAGTAAAAGAGAGGGGAGAGAGAGAGAGCAAAAGAGAGGGGAGAAAGAGAGAGCAAAAGAGAGGGGGGTAGAGAGAGAGCAAGGGGTGGGACCGCTGTACTGCAAAAAATGGCCCGTGTACACAGGTTTTAGGACTAGTGTATGTGTATATATATAAACACAGTGTATATATAGATATAGATATATATAATATAAACCAAAATAAATATATATACAGTACATACATCTATATCTATACCCTTTGTTTTATATATATATCTTGCACAATGGTTGCTGACTCTGTGGAAGTGAGAGTGCAGATGCATACAATTTTAATCAACTATACTTATATTATCAAATTTGCTTCTTTCTCTTTGTATCCTTTGTTTGAGGAGCAGCAATGCACTACTGTGAGCTGGATGAACACATTGGGTGAGCCAATGACAAGAGGCATATATGCACAGCCGTCAATCAGCACATAGGTTCCAGCAGTGCACTGCTGCTGCTTCTGAGCCTTTTCAATAAAGGATACCAAGAGAACAAATCAAATTAGATAATAGATGTAAATTAGAAATTTGTTTAAAAAAGATATGTATCAAATTCACATTTTTTGTGTGTGGGGGGGACCCTTCTTAGATTCTTGCACCTGGACCCTGTGGTTTCTAGTTACGCCCCTCAGCATTTGTTGCTTGTTATTCTACTGTGATGTTCCTGATCTCTGACCTCCTCCCCTTCTGGTGAGACCCCTTGGTGTTACCTGTGCTCTGCTGATTCCCTGGCTACTGATTTATGGAACTGGATCTTACCAATGTATTACTGTTTATGGAACTAGATCTTATTAGCTCTATAAGGAGTTGCCCTTCCATCATTTATAGTTTGCTTTGATTCTTTCTTTCTGTCTCATTCATAATAGATTAGGAGCATCTTCAGCCAGCGTGATGTCCACTGATTGCTGAGCCAGCACCAATGCTTACTTATGACTCGCTGGGTGACCATCAGGATGTTATGGACAGCAGGCGATCACCTGAGCAGGCCTGAACCATCACTTCTCTGGACCTTCTGCGCCACTTGAAGGAGAAGCCTTTGAGTGCAGCCATATCTTTGATAGCTTTATTTCCAGCTAAAATACATTATAGCACTAATCGCTGAAACACAAAGTCCTGGATTGTAACAAGAGATGGAACTGCAATTTAATAACTATCGTCTTAAGTTTCTGTGTGATAAAGAGAGGTCTCTCTGTATTCCACGTGTGCCCCAATGTTAAAAGTACCGTAGCAATGGCGTTATTTGAAGTTCTCACTGTTATAAACGTTATAATATTGCGACCGCACTGTAACAAACTTTTTATTAATATAGAACATGCTTATTACAGCACGCTAGCAATAATTTAACACATTCAGAACAGTGAGAAGATATTTCGCCAATAAAAATAGAATAAAAATGTCAATTCCAAAACAACACATTTTACACAGTGCAAGGTAAAAAAGGGCACTTTTGTAAAACTAGAAAGCTGCCGCTGCTGTCTTCTATGGAATATTAATATCCCAAGCATGAAATCTCCTTCCTAAAAACACAAAAAAACTTGCGAAAAGCAAAAACACCATTTTGAAAATCACAAGACTTAAAATACATATTATAGCATTATACTATCAAATCTATATATACAAAAACATTTAAGCATATTTACAGTATATTTACATCCCCACCTCTCATAAGGTAATCGTACATTTTTTGTTCTTTATTCACAAGGCAGATTGCAGACAGAAATAATATAGAGGCGTTCAGTGTGAGTCTCATGGGCGTTCCAGGGCAGTCATCTGTATTTTAATGGGAAAACATTGCTGTGAGTTTCTAATCTTAAAATGAGTATCCTCCATCTTGGATGCCCCTTTTTAACCATATAAGTCTCACAAGCTTTTCAGTGGCGAGATTTTCCATTCTGAGAAATCTACTGAATTTACAGTGACAATTAATTTACATTTGTATTATCTATACTGTTACTACACATCAACCAGTTTGTATTTTTACTGAACGCACAGTTTATGTGGTGCAAATATACTTTGGATACACCCCCCCTCCCCACCGAGGTTGTTGGACTATTGCTGAAACTGCGATCCCTATTATTTCCTATAGAAGGAACATTGTCACTCGTCAGTACAGAGAGGGTCAGCACATTTGCTGTTAACATATCAGTGGACTCATGGATTATGAGACTGGCGAGACCAAAAAGGCAGTTTCTCGTAGCTCTGATAATGGTTTTATCATTTGGCCCTTGCACATTTTCTCTCTCTCACTTCCCCTCTAACTCTCTCTATGTCCCTCTCTTACTCCTCTCTCTTTTTTCTGTCTCTTCTTTCTCTCGCTCTTGCATTGTTTTCCATAATAGTTTTCTTCCTGTGCTTAAATAAAGACAACAGTATGAGAGGTTGCGGCATTGATGTCTTCAGAAAAGGCTACTAACCCTTGTCAGCATTGGGCATGAGCCCAAAATACCAGAATCCATAACAACCGAACATTCTGTTAAGTCATTACCTGAATGTGATATTCACAAGGCTGTAGCACCGTCTGGTGGGCAAAAACATGATCTAAATTCAGTAGGTTTTATTGAGAGAAAAAAATATACATTAAATACAACATGAATTTAGTACAAAACTCCAGTATATCTCCAAACATTCTATAGTGCACGTCCTGCTCCTCCCCAAAAAACAGCATAAATAGTCCACAATATAGCTGAAATAGTAAATACTGTGTTATTGATCAGATTTCTAAGCTCCAGCAGATTGCAGACGTCAGATCACCAGATTAAACAGACATATTCTTTTATTACTCGACTGTACTTATGTAACAATGACACCGCAACATTCAAGGAAACCCACACCTAATGGTAGAGCACACAGTGATACTGCAGTATACTAGAACATTCTGCTACTGACAGGGAACCCTCATATTACACATGTATATTCGTATTGTCATTATACACTGTACAAAGGGATTGTTTACACTAACCCTCGCTGCACACAGTGATACCGCAGTATAAAACATTCTGCTACTGACAGGGAACCCTCATATCACACATGTATATTGTTATTGTCATTACATACTGTACACAGTGATTGTTTACACTAACCCTCACTGTACACAGAAATACTGCAGTATATAACATTCTGTTACTGACAGAGAACTCTCATATCACACCTGTAACTTGTTATTGTCATTACACACGGTACACAGTGATTATTTACACTAACCCTCGCTGCACACAGTGATACTGCAGTATATAACATTCTGCTACTGACAGGAAACCCTTATATTACACCTGTATATTGTTATTGTTATTACACACAGTTCACAGTGACTGTTTACACTAACCCTCGCTGCACACAGTGATACTGCAGTATAGAACATTCTGTTACTGACAGGGAACCCTCATATCACCCTGTAACTTGTTATTGTCATTATACACTGTACAAAGTGATTGTTTACACTAACCCTCGCTGCACACAGTGATACTGCAGTATAGAAAATTCTGCTACTGACAGACAACCCTCATATCACACCTGTAACTTGTTATTGTCATTATACACTGTACAAAGGGATTGTTTACACTAACCCTTGCTGCACACAGTGATACTGCAGTATAGAACATTATGCTACTGACAGGGAACCCTCATATCACACCTGTAACTTGTTATTGTCATTATACACTGTACAAAGTGATTGTTTACACTAACCCTCGCTGCACACAGTGATACTGCAGTATAGAACATTCTGCTACTGACAGAGAACCCTCATATCACACCTGTAACTTGTTATTGTCATTATACACTGTACAACGTGATTGTTTACACTAACCCTCACTGCACACAGTGATACTGCAGTATAGAACATTCTGTTACTGACAGAGAACCCTTATATTACACCTGTAACTTGTTATTGTCATTATACACTGTACACAGTGATTGTTTACACTAACCCTTGCTGCACACAGTGATACTGCAGTATAGAACATTCTGTTACTGACAGAGAACCCTTATATTACACCTGTAACTTGTTATTGTCATTATACACTGTACAAAGTGATTGTTTACACTAACCCTTGCTGCACACAGTGATACTGCAGTATAGAACATTCTGCTACTGACAGAGAACCCTCATATTACACCTGTAACTTGTTATTGTCATTATACACCATACACAGTGATTGTTTACACTAACCCTTGCTGCACACAGTGATACTGCAGTATAGAACATTCTGTTACTGACAGAGAACCCTCATATCACACCTGTAACTTGTTATTGTCATTACACACTGTACAAAGTGATTGTTTACACTAACCCTTGCTGCACACAGTGATACTGCAGTATAGAACATTCAGTTACTGACAGAGAACCCTCATATTACACCTGTAACTTGTTATTGTCATTACACACTGTACACAGTGATTGTTTACACTAACCCTCGCTGCACACAGTGATACTGCAGTATAGAACATTCTGTTACTGACAGAGAACCCTCATATCACACATGTAACTTGTTATTGTGATTATACACTGTACAAAGTGATTGTTTACACTAACCCTCGCTGCACACAGTGATACTGCAGTATAGAACATTCTGTTACTGACAGAGAACCCTCATATTACACCTGTAACTTGTTATTGTCATTACACACTGTACAACGTGATTGTTTACACTAACCCTCGCTGCACACAGTGATACTGCAGTATAGAACATTCTGCTACTGACAGAGAACCCTCATATCACACCTGTAACTTGTTATTGTCATTATACACCATACACAGTGATTGTTTACACTAACCCTCGCTGCACACAGTGATACTGCAGTATAGAACATTCTGCTACTGACAGAGAACCCTCATATCACACCTGTAACTTGTTATTGTCATTATACACCATACACAGTGATTGTTTACACTAACCCTCGCTGCACACAGTGATACTGCAGTATAGAACATTCTGCTACTGACAGAGAACCCTCATATCACACCTGTAACTTGTTATTGTCATTATACACTGAACAAAGTGATTGTTTACACTAACCCTCGCTGCACACAGTGATACTGCAGTATAGAACATTCTGTTACTGACAGAGAACCCTCATATCACACCTGTAACTTGTTATTGTCATTATACACTGTACAAAGTGATTGTTTACACTAACCCTCGCTGCACAAAGTGATACTGCAGTATAGAACATTCTGTTACTGACAGAGAACCCTCATATTACACCTGTAACTTGTTATTGTCATTATACACTGTACACAGTGATTGTTTATATTAACCCTCGCTGCACACAGTGATACTGCAGTATAGAACATTCTGTTACTGACAGAGACCCCTCATATCACACCTGTAACTTGTTATTGTCATTATACACTGTGCAAAGTGATTGTTTACACTAACCCTCGCTGCACACAGTGATACTGCAGTATAGAACATTCTGTTACTGACAGAGAACCCTCATATTACACCTGTAACTTGTTATTGTCATTACACACTGTACAAAGTGATTGTTTACACTAACCCTTGCTGCACACAGTGATACTGCAGTATAGAACATTCTGCTACTGACAGGGAACCCTCATATCACACATGTAACTTGTTATTGTCATTATACACTGTACACAGTGATTGTTTACACTAACCCTCACTGCACACAGTGATACTGCAGTATAGAACATTCTGTTACTGACAGAGAACCCTCATATCACACCTGTAACTTGTTATTGTCATTATACACTGGTCAAAGTGATTGTTTACACTAACCCTCGCTGCACACAGTGATACTGCAGTATAGAACATTCTGTTACTGACAGAGAACCCTCATATCACACCTGTAACTTGTTATTGTCAGTATACACTATACAAAGTGATTGTTTACACTAACCCTCGCTGCACACAGTGATACTGCAGTATAGAACATTCTGTTACTGACAGAGAATGCTCATATCACACATGTAACTTGTTATTGTCATTATACACTGTACACAGTGATTGTTTACACTAACCCTCGCTGCACACAGTGATACTGCAGTATAGAACATTCTGTTACTGACAGAGAACCCTCATATTACACCTGTAACTTGTTATTGTCATTATACACTGTACACAGTGATTGTTTACACTAACCCTCGCTGCACACAGTGATACTGCAGTATAAAACATTCTGCTACTGACAGAGAACCCTCATATCACACATGTAACTTGTTATTGTCATTATACACTGTACACAGTGTTTGTTTACACTAACCCTCGCTGCACACAGTGATACTGCAGTATAGAACATTCTGTTACTGACAGAGAACCCTCATATCACACATGTAACTTGTTATTGTCATTATACACTGTACACAGTGATTGTTTACACTAACCCTTGCTGCACACAGTGATACTGCAGTATAGAACATTCTGTTACTGACAGAGAACTCTCATATTACACCTGTAACTTGTTATTGTCATTATACTTTGTACAAAGTGATTGTTTACACTAACCATTGCTGCACACAGTGATACTGCAGTATAGAACATTCTGTTACTGACAGAGAACCCTCATATCACACCTGTAACTTGTTATTGTCATTACACAGTATACACAGTGATTGTTTACACTAACCCTCATATCACACCTGTAACTTGTAATTGTCATTATACTTTGTACAAAGTGATTGTTTACACTAACCATTGCTGCACACAGTGATACTGCAGTATAGAACATTCTGTTACTGACAGGGAACCCTCATATTACACCTGTAACTTGTTATTGTCATTACACAGTATACACAGTGATTGTTTACACTAACCCTCACTGCACACAGTGATACTGCAGTATAGAACATTCTGCTACTGACACAGAACCCTCATATTACACCTGTAACTTGTTATTGTCATTACACACTGTACAAAGTGATTGTTTACACTAACCCTCGCTGCACACAGTGATACTGCAGTATAGAACATTCTGTTACTGACAGAGAACCCTCATATTACACCTGTAACTTGTTATTGTCATTACACACTGTACACAGTGATTGTTTACATTAACCCTCGCTGCACACAGTGATACTGCAGTATAGAACATTCTGCTACTGACAGAGAACCCTCATATCACACCTGTAACTTGTTATTGTCATTACACACTGTACACAGTGTTTGTTTACATTAACCCTTGCTGCACACAGTGATACTGCAGTATAGAACATTCTGTTACTGACAGAGAACCCTCATATCACACCTGTAACTTGTTATTGTCATTACACACTGTACAAAGTGATTGTTTACACTAACCCTCGCTGCACACAGTGATACTGCAGTATAGAACATTCTGTTACTGACAGAGAACCCTCATATCACACCTGTAACTTGTTATTGTCATTACACACTGTACACAGTGATTGTTTACACTAATCCTCGCTGCACACAGTGATACTGCAGTATAGAACATTCTGTTACTGACAGAGAACCCTCATATCACACCTGTAACTTGTTATTGTCATTACACACTGTACACAGTGATTGTTTACACTAACCCTCGCTGCACACAGCGATACTGCAGTATAGAACATTCTGCTACTGACAGAGACCCCTCATATCACACCTGTAACTTGTTATTGTCATTATACACCATACACAGTGATTGTTTACACGAACCCTCGCTGCACACAGTGATACTGCAGTATAGAACATTCTGTTACTGACAGAGAACCCTCATATTACACCTGTAACTTGTTATTGTCATTATACACCATACACAGTGATTGTTTACACTAGCCCTCACTGCACACAGTGATACTGCAGTATAGAACATTCTGTTACTGACAGAGAACCCTCATATCACACATGTATATTGTTATTGTCATTATACACTGTACACAGTGATTGTTTACACTAACCCTTGCTGTACACAGTGATACTGCAGTATAGAACATTCTGCTACTGACAGAAAACCCTCATATCCCACATGTAACTTGTTATTGTCATTATACACCATACACAGTGATTGTTTACACTAACCCTCACTGCACACAGTGATACTGCAGTATAGAACATTCTGTTACTGACAGAGAACCCTCATATCACACCTGTAACTTGTTATTGTCATTATACACCGTACACAGTGATTGTTTACACTAACCCTCGCTGCACACAGTGATACTGCAGTATAGAACATTCTGTTACTGACAGAGAACCCTCATATCACACCTGTAACTTGTTATTGTCATTATACACCATACACAGTGATTGTTTACACTAGCCCTCACTGCACACAGTGATACTGCAGTATAGAACATTCTGTTACTGACAGAGAACCCTCATATCACACATGTATATTGTTATTGTCATTATACACTGTACACAGTGATTGTTTACACTAACCCTTGCTGTACACAGTGATACTGCAGTATAGAACATTCTGCTACTGACAGAAAACCCTCATATCCCACATGTAACTTGTTATTGTCATTATACACCATACACAGTGATTGTTTACACTAACCCTCACTGCACACAGTGATACTGCAGTATAGAACATTCTGTTACTGACAGAGAACCCTCATATCACACCTGTAACTTGTTATTGTCATTATACACCGTACACAGTGATTGTTTACACTATCCCTCGCTGCACACAGTGATACTGCAGTATAGAACATTCTGTTACTGACAGAGAACCCTCATATCACACATGTAACTTGTTATTGTCATTATACACTGTACACAGTGATTGTTTACACTAACCCTCGCTGCACACAGTGATACTGCAGTATAGAACATTCTGTTACTGACAGAGAACCCTCATATCACACCTGTAACTTGTTATTGTCATTATACACCGTACACAGTGATTGTTTACACTATCCCTCGCTGCACACAGTGATACTGCAGTATAGAACATTCTGTTACTGACAGAGAACCCTCATATCACACATGTAACTTGTTATTGTCATTATACACTGTACACAGTGATTGTTTACACTAACCCTCGCTGCACACAGTGATACTGCAGTATAGAACATTCTGTTACTGACAGAGAACCCTCATATCACACCTGTAACTTGTTATTGTCATTATACACCATACACAGTGATTGTTTACACTAACCCTCACTGCACACAGTGATACTGCAGTATAGAACATTCTGTTACTGACAGATAACCCTCATATCACACCTGTAACTTGTTATTGTCATTATACACCATACACAGTGATTGTTTACATTAATCCTCGCTGCACACAGTGATACTGCAGTATAGAACATTCTGTTATTGACAGAGAACCCTCATATTACACCTGTAACTTGTTATTGTCATTATACACTGTGCAAAGTGATTGTTTACACTAACCCTCGCTGCACACAGTGATACTGCAGTATAGAACATTCTGTTACTGACAGAGACCCCTCATATCACACCTGTAACTTGTTATTGTCATTATACACCATACACAGTGATTGTTTACACTAACCCTCGCTGCACACAGTGATACTGCAGTATAGAACATTCTGTTACTGACAGAGAACCCTCATATCACACCTGTAACTTGTTATTGTCATTATACACTGTACACAGTGATTGTTTACACTATCCCTCGCTGCACACAGTGATACTGCAGTATAGAACATTCTGTTACTGACAGAGAACCCTTATATTACACCTGTAACTTGTTATTGTCATTATACACTGTACACAGTGATTATTTACACTAACCCTCGCTGCACACAGTGATACTGCAGTATAGAACATTCTGTTACTGACAGAGAACCCTCATATCACACCTGTAACTTGTTATTGTCATTATACACTGTACAAAGTGATTGTTTACACTAACCCTCGCTGCACACAGTGATACTGCAGTATAGAACATTCTGTTACTAACAGAGAACCCTCATATTACACATGTAACTTGTTATTGTCATTATACACTGTACACAGTGATTGTTTACACTAATCCTCGCTGCACACAGTGATACTGCAGTATAGAACATTCTGTTACTGACAGAGAACCCTCATATTACACCTGTAACTTGTTATTGTCATTATACACTGTACAAAGTGTTTGTTTACACTAACCCTCGCTGCACACAGTGATACTGCAGTATAGAACATTCTGTTACTGACAGAGAACCCTCATATCACACCTGTAACTTGTTATTGTCATTATACACTGTACAAAGTGATTGTTTACACTAACCCTCGCTGCACACAGTGATACTGCAGTATAGAACATTCTGTTACTGACAGAGAACCCTCATATCACATTTGTAACTTGTTATTGTCATTATACACTGTACACAGTGATTGTTTACACTAATCCTCGCTGCACACAGTGATACTGCAGTATAGAACATTCTGTTACTGACAGAGAACCCTCATATTACACCTGTAACTTGTTATTGTCATTATACACTGTACACAGTGATTGTTTACACTAACCCTCACTGCACACAGTGATACTGCAGTATAGAACATTCTGTTACTGACAGGGAACCCTCATATTACACCTGTAACTTGTTATTGTCATTATACACTGTACAAAGTGATTGTTTACACTAACCCTCGCTGCACACAGTGATACTGCAGTATAGAAAATTCTGTTACTGACAGAGAACCCTCATATCACACCTGTAACTTGTTATTGTCATTATACACCATACACAGTGATTGTTTACACTAACCCTCGCTGCACACAGTGATACTGCAGTATAGAACATTCTGCTACTGACAGAGAACCCTCATATTACACCTGTAACTTGTTATTGTCATTACACACTGTACAAAGTGATTGTTTACACTAACCCTCGCTGCACACAGTGATACTGCAGTATAGAACATTCTGTTACTGACAGGGAACCCTCATATCACACATGTAACTTGTTATTGTCATTACTTGCTGTACACAGTGATTGTTTACACTAACCCTCGCTGCACACAGTGATACTGCAGTATAGAACATTCTGTTACTGACAGAGAACCCTCATATCACACCTGTAACTTGTTATTGTCATTATACACCATACACAGTGATTGTTTACACTAACCCTCGCTGCACACAGTGATACTGCAGTATAGAACATTCTGCTACTGACAGAGAACCCTCATATTACACCTGTAACTTGTTATTGTCATTATACACTGTACAAAGTGATTGTTTACACTAACCCTCGCTGCACACAGTGATACTGCAGTATAGAAGATTCTGTTACTGACAGGGAACCCTCATATTACACCTGTAACTTGTTATTGTCATTATACACTGTACAAAGTGATTGTTTACACTAACCCTCGCTGCACACAGCGATACTGCAGTATAGAACATTCTGTTACTGACAGAGAACCCTCATATTACACCTGTAACTTGTTATTGTCATTACTTGCTGTACACAGTGATTGTTTACACTAACCCTCGCTGCACACAGTGATACTGCAGTATAGAACATTCTGTTACTGACAGAGAACCCTTATATTACACCTGTAACTTGTTATTGTCATTATACACTGTACACAGTGTTTGTTTACACTAACCCTCACTGCACACAGTTATACTGCAGTATAGAACATTCTGTTACTGACAGGGAACCCTCATATTACACCTGTAACTTGTTATTGTCATTATACACTGTACAAAGTGATTGTTTACACTAACCCTCGCTGCACACAGTGATACTGCAGTATAGAACATTCTGTTACTGACAGAGAACCCTTATATTACACCTGTAACTTGTTATTGTCATTATACACTGTACAAAGTGATTGTTTACACTAACCCTCGCTGCACACAGTTATACTGCAGTATAGAACATTCTGTTACTGACAGAGAACCCTCATATTACACCTGTAACTTGTTATTGTCATTATACACCATACACAGTGATTGTTTACACTAACCCTCGCTGCACACAGTGATACTGCAGTATAGAACATTCTGTTACTGACAGAGAACCCTCATATCACACATGTAACTTGTTATTGTCATTATACACTGTACACAGTGATTGTTTACACTAACCCTCGCTGCACACAGTGATACTGCAGTATAGAACATTCTGTTACTGACAGAGAACCCTCATATTACATCTGTAACTTGTTATTGTCATTATACACCATACACAGTGATTGTTTACACTAACCCTCGCTGCACACAGTGATACTGCAGTATAGAACATTCTGTTACTGACAGAGAACCCTCATATCACACCTGTAACTTGTTATTGTCATTACACACTGTACAAAGTGATTGTTTACACTAACCCTCGCTGCACACAGTGATACTGCAGTATAGAACATTCTGTTACTGACAGAGAACCCTCATATCACACATGTAACTTGTTATTGTCATTATACACTGTGCAAAGTGATTGTTTACACTAACCCTCGCTGCACACAGTGATACTGCAGTATAGAACATTCTGTTACTGACAGGGAACCCTCATATCACACATGTAACTTGTTATTGTCATTATACACTGTACAAAGGGATTGTTTACACTAACCCTTGCTGCACACAGTGATACTGCAGTATAGAACATTCTGTTACTGACAGGGAACCCTCATATCACACATGTAACTTGTTATTGTCATTATACACTGTACACAGTGATTGTTTACACTAACCCTCGCTGCACACAGTGATACTGCAGTATAGAACATTCTGTTACTGACAGAGAACCCTCATATTACACCTGTAACTTGTTATTGTCATTACACACTGTACACAGTGATTGTTTACACTAACCCTCACTGCACACAGTGATACTGCAGTATAGAACATTCTGCTACTGACAGGGAACCCTCATATTACACCTGTAACTTGTTATTGTCATTATACACTGTACACAGTGATTGTTTATATTAACCCTCGCTGCACACAGTGATACTGCAGTATAGAACATTCTGCTACTGACAGGGAACCCTCATATTACACCTGTAACTTGTTATTGTCATTATACACCATACACAGTGATTGTTTACACTAACCCTCGCTGCACACAGTGATACTGCAGTATAGAACATTCTGCTACTGACAGGGAACCCTCATATCACACCTGTAACTTGTTATTGTCATTACACACTGTACACAGTGATTGTTTACACTAACCCTCGCTGCACACAGTTATACTGCAGTATAGAACATTCTGTTACTAACAGAGAACCCTCATATTACACATGTAACTTGTTATTGTCATTATACACCATACACAGTGATTGTTTACACTAACCCTCGCTGCACACAGTTATACTGCAGTATAGAACATTCTGTTATTGACAGAGAACCCTCATATTACACATGTAACTTGTTATTGTTATTATACACCATACACAGTGATTATTTACACTAACCCTCGCTGCACACAGTGATACTGCAGTATAGAACATTCTGTTACTGACAGAGAACCCTCATATTACACCTGTAACTTGTTATTGTCATTACACACTGAACAAAGTGATTGTTTACATTAACCCTCGCTGCACACGGTGATACCGCAGTATACAGAGGCGTAACTAGAAACCACAGGGCCCAGGTGCAAGAATCTAAGAAAGACCCCCCTACCCCCCCCAAAAAAAAACACACAGTCACATACACACACATACACATACATGTATAAATACACACAGTCACATACACACACATACATGTATAAATACACACAGTCACATACACACACATACATGTATAAATACACACAGTCACATACACACACATACATGTATAAATACACACACAGTCACATACATACACATACACATACATGTATAAATACACACAGTCACATACACATACACATACATGTATAAATACACACAGTCACATACACACACATACATGTATAAATACACACAGTCACATACACACACATACATGTATAAATACACACAGTCACATACACACACATACATGTATAAATACACACAGTCACATACACACACATACATGTATAAATACACACAGTCACATACACACACATACATGTATAAATACACACAGTCACATACACAGACACACACAGACACTAACACATACATGTATAAATACACACAGTCACATACACATACATGTATAAATACACACAGTCACATACACACACATACATGTATAAATACACACAGTCACATACACACACACACATGCACATACATGTATAAATACACACAGTCACATACATACACACACACATACATGTATAAATACACACACAGTCACATACATACACACACACATACATCTATAAATACACACAGTCACATACATACACACACATACATGTGTAAATACACACACAGTCACATACACACACATACACATTCATGTATAAATACACACAGTCACATACACACACACACATACATGCATAAATGCACACACAGTCACATACACACACACATACATGTATAAATACACACAGTCACATCCACACACACACACATGCACATACATGTATACATACACACAGTCACATACACACACACACATACATACATGTATAAATACACACAGTCACATACACACACATACATGTATAAATACACACAGTCACATACATGTATAAATACACACAGTCACATACACACACATACATGTATAAATACACACAGTCACATACACACACACACACACACACACACATACACACACATACACATACATGTATAAATACACACAGTCACATACACACACATACATGTATAAATACACACAGTCACATACACACACACACATATACATGTATAAATACACACAGTCACATACACACACATACATGCATAAATACACACACAGTCACATACATACATAGATACATACACACACACACACACATACATACATGCATAAATACACACACAGTCACATACATACATAGATACATACACACACACACACACACATACATACATGCATAAATACACACACAGTCACATACACACACACACACATGCATAAATACACACACAGTCACATACACACACACATACACACATACATGCATAAATACACACACAGTCACATACACACACACATATACATGTATAAATACACACAGTCACATACACACACACACACATGCATAAATACACACACAGTCACATACACACATAAACACCAATGGGTAAAACAGAAGCACTAACACCTGCATTCAGAGACACTAGTGAAGCATCATGTCACACTCACATGATATCAGTGCAGGCAGTGGCAGGTCAACGTTTGTTATTAAAAAATAAAAGTTGTGACCTTGGCACCCCCTGTAGTTTCGCCCCTGAAAGTATAAAACATTCCGCTACTGAAACCTCGCACCACACAGTAAAGTTTAGTAAACCACCTCTTCTTTGCAAGACTTCCCACAAACTTTGAACCAGGGTCCTAAAGTGTATCTTTAAAAAAAAAAAAACTACTCTAAAAAGGGCATTTGACCGGGCATTGACCTTAACAGGGAATATAGCTGTTTTGCTGCACAGAAAATAAAAAACAAAACAAAAACCCTAATATAAAAATAAATAAATAAATAAAAAAACACTAACCCCGAAGATGGTACTCACCAATGATGAATCCTGGCGGTAGCGCTCCATCTTCCTCACGGTGGCAATGCATCATCTTATCTTCATCGCAGCGGTCTTCATCTATCTTCTGATCTTCAGCACAGAGGTCCTCTTCATACGGTCAACAGCCGCACAATGAATTTTGAATGTGAGTACCCTTTTATATAGGGGTACCCTTGCATTCCTATTGGCTGATTTGCATGTTCAAATTCAAATCAGCCAATATTTTCTATGAAAATCATCCAATAGGAATGCAAGGGTACCCCTATATAAAAGGGTACTCACATTCAAAATTCATTGTGCGGCTGTTGACTGCATGAAGAGGACCTCTGTGCTGAAGATCAGAAGATAGATGAAGACCGCTGCGATGAAGATAAGATGATGCATTGCCGCCATGATGAAGATAGAGCGCTACCGCCAGGATTCATCATTGGTTTAGTGTTAGGGGGTTTTTTTTAGGTAGTTTTGTTTTAGATTTAGCTAAATGCCCCTTTAAGGACAATGCCCAGCACTTTTTAGAGAATTTTTTTTTTATATATAAACTTTTTTTTGGGGGGGTTAATGTTATTAAGAAATAAAGCTGATACACGTAGGGCAATGCCTAACAAAAGACCCTTTTAAGGCCTTTATTTGTAGTTTAGTGTTAGACTTTTTTTTATTTTTGGGTGTTTTTTTAGTGGGGTTTTAGAATAGGCTTAACTCTTATTTTGGGTAATTAGTTTTTTATTTTTTGTAATGTTAGGTTTTATTAAGTATTGTTAGGTTGTTTTATTTTGCAAAGGTAAGGTTATTATTATTTTTTTTTCAGGTACTTTTATTTTTTTCAAGGTAGTTGCTTTTTTTTTTTTTTAGTAAAGGCTAGTCTGTTTGGGATAACTTAGGGGGTGTTGGGTTAGGGGGTTTAGATGTTAGTGGTTTACTTTGCAGTGGTGGTGTGGTGTTTCAGGGGTTAATAGTGTATAAGTTTATTTTGTGATGTGGGGGTTTATGGGGTTAATAGAGCAGTTTACTTTGCAATGTGGGGGTTAATAGTGTAGAGGGGAAGATTGCAATGTGGGGTTGTGGTGATTTAGAGGTTAATAGTGTAGAAGTTTAATTTGCAATGTGAGGGTTTAGGGGTTAATAATGTAGACGTTTACTTTGCAATGTGGGGGTGTGGCGGTTTAGGGGTTAATAGTGTAGAAGTTTACTGTGCGACTTGGGGGTGTGGCAGTTTAGGGGCTTATAGTGTAGAGGGGAAGTGTAGTGAATCTAGGTATCCCAACTGGAAATACCCGCTAAAGTAGACTTCCTCCCGCTAAACAAAAACCGATCCCTGAAACCGAGAAGACTACCATACCAAGAACATTAACCAAAATGTTTGAGGGTAAAAACAGACACACCTTTATTGGGACAACACAGAGGTATTTATACTGCATCAGGTTCATCAGCATACAGTAGGTTCAGTGAACCACTCACAGTTCATCACCAGACTTCCTCTGCAGAAGGGCCTCATATTTTGCTCTCGGTTCCCCTCTACCCCCCCCCCCCCCCCGTTCCCTCTGCACTCACTTCCTGGCCAGTGCACTCACTGACCAGCAAGATATCCCAACAGACCCACCGAAACAAAAACCCCTTCCCCAACAAGGGTACACTAACTTTGCAACAGTACTTCCCCCCTGACCCATAGTCCAAATAAGCAAAATGTAGGGAACAGCAACCAAACAATCAGGCACAGGAGCAGGGAGGTAGTCACCTCCTCCATTTCAATAAATCTCCAAAAAGGATACTCCAGCCTAGGCAGATTAATGTAAAAAGACCTTTATTGTGCCATGATCCACAAAAACAGAAACAAAGTTTCAGACATGACTAAGGACCTAATGAGGGTCTGAAACGTTGTTTCTGTTTTTGTGGACCATGGCACAATAAAGGTCTTTTTACATTAATCTGCCTAGGCTGGAGTACCCTTTTTGGAGATTTACTGACCCATAGTCCGGTAGACCTGGCTAGATCCACACAGGTCAGCTTGGGGATGTCCGGGAATGTTAACTCATCAGTTCCATCTGCCAGGAGAGTCTATTGGCATTGCCGTTCTGTTTCCCGGGGCGGTACCGAATTGTGAAATTGTAAGTCTGCAGCCCTAAACTCCATTTTAGGAGCATTGTCCTCAGCAACCCGGTTGAGTCACACCAGCTGATTGTGCTCAGTTAGCATAGGGAAGGAGCCCCTGTACAAATATGACTGTAATTTCCTTAGGGCCCCCACTAGGGCCAGACACTCCTTCTCGCCCACAGCATATCCAACTTCTCTGGGCAACAGTTTGTGGCTGATATAAGCCACCGTGTGCTCACTACCATCCTCTGTGACTTGGCTTAATACTGCTCCCAACCCAAACATGGAGGCATCTGTGAGAGCAGACCAGGAGCAGCAATGATAGGGCCTTGGGTAAAGGACAGTTTCAGTTGCTGAAAGGCTGCCTCGCACTCAGGGGACCACAGGACCTGTCTGGGGAGATTCTTTTTGGTTAAATCTGTGAGTGGTTTGGCAATGGTGCTGTAATTAGTTACGAGTTTCCGATAGTAACCTGCAGTGCCTAGGAAGGCAAGCACATGGTTCTTGCTGTGGGGAACAGGCCAATTGGTGATAGCTGGTGTTGCCTACATCCAACCCAGTGCCCCAAATAGTGAAGAATGAACATAGCAATATGACATTTGTCTAGTTTCACTGTCAACTCTGCCTCCATGATCCAATCTTGTACCAGCCCGACATGCTGGAGGTGCTCTGCCCAGGAACTACTGTAGATGGCTATGTCGTCTAGATAGCTGCAGGCAAAGTCCTGCAAACCATCCAGCAGTCGGTCTATCATCCACTGAAATGTAGCTTGGGTGATGGACAATTTCAGCATTGCCAATAGTCCTTGCACAAACCTACGGTCATAAGAAAACACCCTCTTGCTATCCGGTCCAGCAATTCATCTATTCTAGGCATAGCATAGGTGTCCGTCACCATCTTGTCATTCATTCACCTATAATCCAATAATCCATGCAGAAACGACTGGTCCCATCTTTTTAGGCCACTAGAGCCACTGGTGAGGCCCAGGGGATGACCCACTCTATGACCTCTAAGGTTAACATCTCCTTAATCTCTTTCCTCATACCCTCCCTGACTGCATCTGGAATGTGATACACCGGTTGCCTAAATGGGGCCTGCTCTTGTGTATCCACTCAATGTATGGCTATAGCGGTATAGCCTTGGAGGGTCGAGAACATGTCCTGTGCTCCTCCAGCACCTTCCGGACTTGTTCTTGTGCCTCTACTCCTAAACCTGCACTTATTACTATTTGGCTAACACCGACCTGCAAGCCGGGCTCCGCCAGCAGTTCTGACAAAGGAAGATTGTCCCAATCTTCTTGTTATATATCCTAGGTTACAATATTATTTATTTATATCCCAGCAGTAACCTCCAAAGTGATATATATATATATAATTACGTAACAATATTTTTGATTAATGGACTTATGAATATTAATAATCAATCATAAAATTATCGTCAGCAATATCTCCAATTAATATAGTGGAATTTGTCAATACACTCCAGTGAAACGTTATATAATCTCTGTAGTGTATTCCAAAATGCTATTGAGATATCTAGAAATTATGACAATAAAATTATGATAAAAACATCAATATTTAATCTCAAATTAAATTAGTTCCTAAATTCTAACCAGTTAATCTCTATAAACGCATTGATTATATTTATATAGTTACTGAATATCACCTATGATCATATATATATATATATATATATATATATATATATATATATATCTCAATTTGTCAATACAATATTAAAATATAAAGCAGGCCATAGAGATATTTAGATTAATTACTATTCAATAGATATTGTCTGTTACCCCATGTATGGACACAATATTTATATGAATTTACCTTAACTCAAAATGAATTAAACATCAAATATTACCATTAGGCTTTACAAGAACAATTTATAAATTATCCAGAAATATTAACCAATTCAATATATAGCTTAGTTAACAACGTTATATCCAAATCTCACAATACAATCTTAGTTTAACTCACACCATCTAATGGAATTTCCAGAGAAATATAATTCACTATTTTAATCAAAAATAGTCTTATAATACTTTAAATGATCAACCAGAGATATTTACACAAATTTATCAACTCAACATATACCACTTAATATAGCATTAAATAGTTCCAACTTAGCCACAATTGTAAATGCAATTTCTAAAATATATCACAGTAACTCAAATTAACTTATGACTTAAAAATACAAAAATCCTTCCCTCTTAATAGTAAATTGCTTAATGTTAAATATGATTATTTATAGACTACACAGGTTTGTGAAATAGTAATTATAACTTATAAATTACACCTTTAAATACAGCTTCAATTAAACTATGGCTATAAAGAATATCTTTGCTATAAACGTTTAAAAGTATTAGACCGCGATACTATATCAGATACCAATAAAATTTCTTATGGTCATACATTAGGTATCACTTATTTGCAAGGGTGCAGGTCACAAAGTATCTCTCTTGTCCAAAGAAAGTGTTCCAGCCAGGAGTCAGAGGAAATAGTCCAAATGGTGTGTATCTCTCTTTTTATTATTATTATTATTATTATTATTATCATTTATTTGTATAGCGCCGCCAAATTCTGTAGCGCTGGGTACAATGATAAGGGTATACAATGACAAGGATTTGTGATAAAATACAAAACATAACAAAACTAAACAAATCTAGTAAAGGAGGAATAGGGCCCTGCTCTGGAGAGCTCACAGTCTATAGGTTAAGGGTGCAGAGACATAAGGTTGGGGTAGCTTGTTACATCGGTTGTAGTTGCAGCAGTGAGTCAGGCAGTTCATGTATTAGTTTGGTTCGGATGAGAGATGGAGGAGAGATGGTAAGCATCTCTGAATAGGTGAGTTTTCAAGGATCGTCTGAAGCTATACAAGGTTGGAGACAGTCTTATGGAGCGGGGTAGAGAGTTCCAGAGGACAGGAGCAGCACGTACGAAGTCTTGGAGGCGGGAGGCGGATGTAGAGTTAACAGGAGTGGAGAGACGTAGGTCAGAGGTTGATCGAAGAGGAAGGGATGGGGAATATTTCACGATGAGAGAGGAAATATAGTTGGGAGTTAGACTGTTTAGTGCTTTGTAAGTTAGGGTTAATACTTTAAATTGTATTCTGGAGTGTATGGGTAGCCAGTGTAGAGACTGGCAGAGTGGAGTCGCTGATGTAGATCGGCGACTTAGGTGGATGAGTCTAGCAGAAGCATTCATAATAGATTGGAGGGAGGAGAGGCGGTGTTTTGGAAGGCCATTTAGGAGTAGATTGCTAATCAATGCCTGACAAAATGAGGGAATAAGTATTTTTGTCGTTTTCTGAGTAAGGAAGGGACGAATTCTGGAAATGTTGTGTAGGTGTGAACTTCAGGATTTGGTAAGCGCTTGTATATGTGGGGTGAATGTGCGCTCTGAGTCTAGTGTGACCCCAAGACAGCAGACCTGGGGTGAGGTGTTGAGAATAGAGTCTCCAACCATAAGAGAAATGTCAGGTGTTGGATGTCTCGAAGAGGGGGGAATAAGAAGCAGCTCAGTTTTGGACTGATTGAGTTGGAGGTAGTGTGAAGACATCCAAGAGTAAATTGCAGAGAGGCAGTTGGAAATCTGGTTGAGTAAAGAGGGAGAGATATCAGGAGAGGAAAGATAGATTTGGGTATCATCAGCATATAAGTGGTACTGGAATTCAAAGGAGGCTATAAGTTTTCCAAGGGAGGATGTATAGACAGAGAAAAGCAAGGGACCCAAGACAGAGCCTTGCGGTACTCCAACTGAGAGAGGCATAGGATCACAAGATATGTTGTTAAACGAAACTGAAAAACAGCGGTTTGAGAGATATGAGGCAAACCAGGAGAGGGCTGTGTCTCGGATGCCAAATTAATGTAGTATTTTTAGGAGGAGAGGATGGTCGACTGTGTCAAAAGCAGCGGATAGGTCAAGAAGACAACGTGAGTCTGTCTCCTCTTGCATAGAGTGAAAGCCTATATCAGTGATAGACTCCTCCTTCATTCTCTAATCATTCCATATAGAAAATGGATACGCCCTTTGAGCCGGAGCTCACCTCTCATAGGTTACTGGGAATTGCCATTTGGATGCAATTCTCGTATTGAACAGCGGGGGAACAATAGGCAACGGAATGCAGTTTCATTGGTAAATGTTACGGTACCAACAGTGTACCAAGGGTTAACCCCAGATGAACAATGTCCTGCATAGGAAATCAGCAATTCACAAACCAGCCAGTTTTCAGGTTTAAACAGAATGACAACTTTATTTGAAGGCAGCACACAGATTTATACAGGTTTTTGACCCCCCCCTCAGATGGGGGTTGAAAGAATGTTGTACATTAGATAAAAGGGAGAAGCGCCCTTGACATGATACAATAGAATTATATTACTTAAATACTTTACTTAGGCAGATAACAACTTAAACACATTTGGCTTGCCTTATCACCTAGCGTCTGCTCTCTGAGGGTGATTAAACAATGGCCTGTTTATTACTTAAATGTAATTATAGCACACAATAGCTGAGGCCAGAAAACCTGTCTTTAGAAATTAGATTCTTAAAGCTAAACACAGTTAACTCTTTCAGTCCTGACAGAAGGGTCTGTCACAGTAAATACTACAGAAAAATATATTTTCTTATATATTTTAAAAGTGTTCATTTAATACACTTATATTTTCTAGCTCTATAAACTATTTGGTCAATTTGATATGGTATTATTTAATTTTACTGAGCATGTGTATTTCAATACCAAACATGGGGTATTCTGATATCTCTCAAATATATATATGTATAATACAGTTAATATGAATTTACCGATCTGATGCATTCTTCCATACAATTCTAGTTATAATATCTGTGATAGAGAGAGAGCTGTGCTTAAGAGTCATGTTTCCATATTCCATACATACCTGAACTTAGAGTTCTGTTGGAACCAATATCACTATAGATAAAAATATATTTATATTATTTCATTTCATAGGAATATATTGTATATCTGTGGATATCAGTTTAATAAAGAGTGCATAAATCTATATGATACAATTGATAGCACAAATTACATACGCCTAGATTACGATTTTTGCGCTGCCATTACAAGTTTCTGAAAAGCCTCCTTATGAGTGCAATATGGTTGCGATAAGCTCCATACCACACAAAATACAAGGACTGCTTTGATGTGCTCGTGCACGCTTTCCCCATAGACATCAATGGGGAGAGAGTGTTAGAAAAAAAACTAACACCTGCGATCGCGGAATGAAAAGCCCAGTAACACAACCCCATTGATGTCTATGGGGAAAAAAAGTTACGTTTAAACCTAAAACCCTAACATAAACCCCAAGTCTAAACACCCCTAATCTGCCGCCCCCAACATCATCGACACAGAAATAAAGTTATTAATCCCTAATCTGCCGCTCCCGACATCGCCGCCACTAATAAAAGCTATTAACCCCTATTACACCACTCCCCGACATTGCTGCCAATATAATAAAGTTATTAACGTCTATTCCCCCTCACCCCAACAGCGCCGACCCTATATTAAAGCTATTAACCCCTAGTCAACTGCTCCTCGACATCGCCACCACTAAATAAACCTATTATCCTCTAAAGCACCATCCCCCCACATCCCAAAAAACTAAATTAAACTATTAACCAATAAAACCTAATAACCCCTAACAACAACCTAACAACTCACTAACTTTAAATTAAAATTACAATATCCCTATCTTTAAATAAATAAAAACTTACCTGTGAAACTTAAAAAACCTAAGTTTAAACTAACAATTAACCTAACATAACTATTATACTAAAATTAAAATAACTGCCAATTAAAAAAAAAACTAACACTACTGATTTGAATAGCCAATAGAATTTTATTAACTCTCATCCTATTGCTGATTTGAAAAGCCAATAGGATTTCAGTAGCTCTCATCCTATTGGCTGATTTGAATTTCAAAAATCAAATCAGCCAATAGGAATGCAAGGGACACCATTTTGAAAATGCTCCCTTGCATTGAAGATTCAGTGTACGGCGGTGACCGTATGAAGAGGATGCTCCGCGTCAGATGTCTTGAAGACAGAAGACGCAGCCGGGATGAAGATAGAAGACGCCACCTGGATGAAGATAGAAGACGCCGCCTGGATGGATGAAGACCTCGCCACCTAGATGAAGACTTCTCGCTGCCTGGATGCCTGGACTTCAGAAACTGTGAGTGGATCTTCAGGGGTTAGTGTTAGTTTTTTTTTTTTAGATGTGTTTATGTAAAAGAGCTGAATGCGCCTTTTAAGGGCAATTCCCATACAAATGCCCTTTTGAGGGCAATGGGTAGATTAGGTTTTTGTTAGACTTAGTTTTTTATTTTGGGGGGTTGGTTTTACTGTTGTTTTTTTTAGGTAAAACAGCTGATTTCTTTATGGCAATGCCCTACAAAAGGCCCTTTAAGGGCTATTGGTAGTTTATTGTAGGCTAGGGTTTTTATTTTTATTTTAGGGGGCTTTTTATTTTTATAGGGCTATTAGATTAGGTGTAATTGTTTTTATTTTTGATAATTTTGTTTGTTATTTTTCGTAATTTAGTGTTTGTTATTTTTTGTAATTTTAGACTTACATTTTTTTTTTACTGGTGTTAGGTTTTTATAATGTGTAATTGAGTTTATTTAATTGGTAGTTATTTTAATTTTAGTATAATAGTTTGTGACAAGACCAATCTCGCCACTGTGCATTGGAGGACCTGTTATGGAACATTCTTTGGCCTGGAGGTACATGGGCTTAAGGATACCCAGAGACTGCATGGAAATGTGGAATTTTATATGCTGGACACCCCATTTACTTTCATAACTCTGCCTTATGTCCATGTCACCCTGTATCCATAAATACAGGATGAGTACAGGGTGTGAGTGCCCCTTGTGGGAGCAATTGTGACTCTATAAACCAAGTGGGCATAAATGACTTAATAGTTAATAAGAGCTGTTATTATATTCTGTAATAAGATGTATTTTATTTACGTTTCTGATCTGATTATGTCTCAGGAGTCTGTCTGGGTAAACTGATTGTGTTCCTGTGTGGTATGTTAACTAAACTGCCCAACATCAGATTGCCTGATTAAACGTTCTTCCCCAGTTAATTAACTTGATATGTTAATCTGTTTTACCTGTGAATAGACAATTGTTTTCTTGTGTTTGATTGTTTAATTGTTTATACAATGTATCTTTATTGTATCCTGTAAAAGGGCGTTTTCCTCTAGCCATGGAGATAGTTGGATTTTGTCACAATTATCTCCAGGATAGGGAGGAGGGGTTCACTGGTACCAAGGGGAGCGTTTATGCCTGAGCCACTGCGACTGGCTAATGTACTATATTTGTCCACCAGGTGGGAGACCTGCTTAAATACCGGGCATGTAGCCCTCAATAAAGAGATTCCTGTTTTACCCTCAAGACGGAGCTTGGTCTCGTGTTTGGGGGGAATTGCTACTTTGAATTATTCTTTTGCCTGTTTCAGGAGAGAAGGATTTTGTGTATTTTCCCTGTTCGGTGTATTACCTGGGTTTGTGTGTTGCTATCCCCGTATTAAGGGCATCTTTCATCTGGTATTAACCCTTAATATCCGGGCTATACTGTTACATAGTTATGTTATTTTTAGATTAGGGTTTGGGCGGAAAAAGAGCTAAATGCCCTTTTAAGGGCAATACCCATCCAAATGCCCTATTCAGGGCAATGGGGAGCTTAGGTTTTTTAGTTAGGATTTTATTTGGGGGGTTGGTTGTGTGGGTGGTGGGTTTTACTGTTGGGGGGTTGTTTGTATTTTTTTTACAGGTAAAAGAGCTGATTTCTTTGGGGCAATGCCCCGCAAAATACCCTTTTAATGGCTATTGGTAGTTTATTGTAGGCTAGGGTTTTTTTTATTTGGGTGGGGGGGCTTTTTTTATTTTGATAAGGCTATTAGATTAGGTGTATTTAGTTTAAATGTCTGATACTTTCTTTTTTTATTTTGTGTAATTTAGTGTTTGTTTGTTTTTGTAATTTAGTTAATTGCATTTAATTTATGTAATTTATTTAATTGTAGTGTTGTGTTAGGTGTTAGTGTAACTCAGGTTAGGTTTTATTTTACAGGTAAATTTATATTTATTTTAGCTATTCTACCTAGTTAAAATAAATACAAACTTGCCTGTGAAATAAAAATAAAACCTAAGCTAGATACAATGTAACTGTTAGTTATATTGCAGCTAGCTTAGGGTTTATTTTATAGGTAAGTTATTTAGTTTTAAATAGGAATTATTCAGTTATTAATAGTAGGTTTTATTTAGATTTATTTTAATTACATTAAAGTTAGTATGTGTTAGGGTTAGACTTATGGTTAGGTTTAGGGGTTAATAACTTTAGTATAGTGGCGGCGACGTTGGGGGCGGAAGATTAGCGGTTAATAAATGTACGTAGGTGGCGGCGATGTTAGGGGCGGCAGATTAGGGATTAATAATATTTAACTAGTGTTTGCGATGCGGGAGTCCGGCGGTTTAGAGGTTAATATGTTTATTATATTATTATATTATTATATGTTTATTATAGTGGCGGCGATGCCCGGAGCGGCAGATTAGGGTTTAATAATTTTATTTTAGTGTTTGCGATGTGGGAGGGCCTCGGTTTAGAGGTTAATAGGTAGTTTATGGGTGTTAGTATACTTTTTAGCACTTTAGTTATGAGTTTTATGTTACAGCTTTGTAGCGTAAAACTCATAACTACTGACTTACGGTAAGGATCTTGTAGTTTTAGGCTGTACCACTCACTTTTTGGCCTCCCAGCCAGACTCGTAATACCAGCGCAAAGGAAGTCCCAATGAAAAAGGACTTTTTGAAAGCTGCGGTAGTTATGTTGTGTTACGGCCAAAAAAGTGTGCGGTGCCCCTAAACCTGCAAGACTTGTAATACCAGCAGTAGTTAAAAAGAGCCTTAACGCTGCTTTTTCACTCATAACGCAAAACTCGTAATCTAGCCGTAATTTAATTAATTCTCTTGGTATCACTTATTTAAAAGCATACCTAGGTAGGCTCAGGGGCAAGTTAAGCTGAGTATAAAATGCATCTTTTTCTGTCCCTTTAAGCTGGTAACGTTACTACAACATGTTGGTACTCACCCTTTAACATTCTGTATCTTGTACATTTAGGATAACACTGTTTCCCTCCATTGAGGAACTGGAAAACATTATAAAAAACATCATAGACTTCTATATAAGGTTTGTGCAGGAATATTCATGAAGATCGGCATGGCAGAAGATTTATCATCCAGAGATGGTCACAAAATAAACCATGTTACTGCTATATTCTTACAAGTTACTTCTATACCTATAAGCAGACACTGTTAATAAAATGATTTTTGTTCTGTACATTTACTACTTATTATCTTATCTATTGTGAAGTCAAACCAGGCCCAGACTGACCATAGGGCATACAGGGCATTTTACCGGTGGGATGGTACTAGTTACCTTACACGCCCAGTCACCAGCATTATTTATGCATGATACAGGACCAGCCCTGCCTTGCTCCAACCCTCACCCATTTCATTTGAGCTGGCCCAGGGATGTGTCCTGCCCACCCTCCCCCCAGCATTACATTGAAATGATCTTCCTCACAATAGCTGTAAGTGTAATTTTGGTTGTACCTGTGTACTGGCCTTTGGGCATAACTAAAGGAGTCTCAGAGATCTCAGTTGAAATCAGGCCCACAGATCTAGGAGCTTCTTTTGGTCCTTTATTCAGTAGAGCCATTCCTACAGGGGGCCCCAGTGGTGCCTGGGATCCACCTGTAGCCTGCCTGGCCCCTCTGTGTGCCCCACCCCCAGCAAAAAAGGACTTACAGTATATTGAAAGTGTATAAAGTTTCCTTCCTAGTAGCAGGATTTCTAAGATTACCATCACAGTGTTGTACAGAAAAAAATGTGCCACCCTATTTGTACAGGAAGACTGTGCAAGTGAATATCCTCTAGTGTGGACTAGGGGAAAGGAACAGTCACAGAGAAGCAGCTCATATTGATGGTGCCTGATGATGTCTGTGGGTGCCTGTTGATGACTGATGATGTCTGTGAGTACCTGTTGATGTCTGTGGGTGCCTGATGATGTCTGTGGGTGCCTGTTGATGTCTGTGGGTGACTGATGATGTATTTAGGAGCCTGTTGATGTCTGTGGGTGCCTGATTATGTCTGTGGGTGCCTGATGATGTTTGTGGGTGACTGATGTTGTCTGTTGGTGTATGTTGATGTCTGTGGATTGATGTCTATGGGTGCCTGTTGATGTCTGTGGGTGGATTATAAGGTCTGTGGGTGTCTATTTATGTCTGTGGGTGCCTGGTGATGTCTGTGGGTGCCCGTTGATGTCTGTGGGTGCCTGAGGATGTCTGTGGGTGCCTGAGGATGTCTGAGGGTGGCTGTTGATGTCTGAGGGTGCCTGTTTATGTCTGTGTGTGCCTGCTTCTGTTTGATTGTGGATGTCTGGTGTACTTGTGTGTACATTGGGTGTCTGTGGATGTCAATAAGCAGTTATTCTTTATTTAAATATGAACTTCAATACCTTATGTTTTATTTAGCTTAGATTTTTACTATTTAATGACTGCCAATTCACAAAATACAGTGGCAGAAGGGTGTTTTTGAATATCAAAGTTGTTCAGTATACTGGTCAGTTTTGGGTATAAATAAATAACAAAAGGGGGGAGCAGTGGGCTACTTTGCCTTAAAATACCTGGGTCAGTCTGGCCCTGGGTCAAACAAAGGCTGTCCTCAAGCAATGTGCTCTTTTCTACTTTAGAAGATATGTCAGATGGTCGTCCAGTCGCATTATGTAATTATAAGAGATCTGGTTTTGTCAACACACTGTAACACTGTAATTACGTTTTCCAATTCTGAGGATTGGAATTACACATCAGGCTTCACAAACTAAACTCTACTACAAAGTTTTGATTGGCTCCTCCAGAGTTTGACTATTGACAAAAAAATTGCTGCAAATAAAGAGATAATTAAAGGGACATTTTAGTGAGAATTAAACTGTCATGATTTAGATAGGGCATATACAACTCTAAAATTTACTTTTATCATCAAATTTGCTTTATTCTCTTAGTATTCTTTGTTGAAAGCTAAACCTAGGTATGATCATATGCTAATCTCTAAGCCCTTGAAGGCTACCTCTTATCTCAGTGCATTTTGACAGTTTTTCACAGTTAGACAGCGCTAGTTCATGTCATATAAAGAAGATTGTGCTAACTCCCAAGGGGGGCTACTTATCAAGCCGTCTACTTTTCTGGCTTCGCCGGCCCAATACGTCCGCCTAAGCTCGCCTACCTTCGCCGCCGCGGACCTTGAATACGTTCGCCTAAGTTATCAAATAAAGCTGTCAAAAAGCCGCGGGGCGATGAGCAGCGGACTGTGACAGTTATCACTCATCCGATCTCGCTGCCCTTCGGCTTTTTCCCAGCTTTATTGCTAGCCTGTCACTAAGCACTCACACTAAACTACACTGTTCTACCCCCTATACCGGCGCCCCCGGAGGCCCCCGCAACTAAATAAAGTTACTAACCCCTAAACCGCCGCTCCTAGACTCCGCCGCAAGTCTTATAAATGTATTAACCCCTAAACCGCCGCTCCTAGACCCTGCCGCAACTCTTATAAATGTATTAACCCCTAAACCGCCGCTCCTAGACCCTGCCGCAACTCTTATAAATGTATTAACCCCTAAACCGCCGCTCCTAGACCCCGCCGCAAGTCTTATAAATGTATTAACCCCTATCCTGCCCCCCACTACGCCGCCGCCACTGTAATAAAATGATTAACCCCTAAACCTAAGTCTAACCCTAACCATAACGCCCCCCTAACTTAAATATTAATTAAATAAATCTAAATAAATTAACTCTTATTAACTAAATGAATCCTATTTAAAACTAAATACTTACCTTTAAAATAAACCCTAATATAGCTACAATATAAATAATAATTATATTCTAGCTATCTTAGGATTTTTTTTTATTTTACAGGTACCTTTCAATTTATTTTAACCATGTACAATAGCTATTAAATAGTTATTAACTATTTAATAGCTTACCTATCTAAAATAAAGATAAATGTACCTGTGAAATAAATCCTAACCTAAGTTACAATTACACCTAACACTACACTATACTTTAATAAATTATTCCTATTTAAAAATAAATACTTACCTGTAAAATAAACCCTAAGATAGCTACAATGTAATTAATAATTATATTATAGCTATCTTAGGATTTATATTTATTTTACAGGTAACTTTGTATTTATTTTAGCTAGTTAGAATAGTTATTAAATAGTTATTAACTATTTAATAACTACCTAGCTAAAAGAAATACAAAATTACCTGTAAAATAAATCCTAACTTAAGTTACAATTAAACCTAATACTACACTATCATTAAATTAACTAAATAAACTACCTACAAAGAACTACAATGAAATACAATTACATAAACTAACTAAAGTACAAAAAATAAAAAAAGCTAAGTTACAAAAAATAAAAAATTAAGTTACAAACATGTTAAAAATATTACAACAATTTTAAGCTACTTACACCTAATCTAAGCCCCCTAATAAAATAACAAACCCCCCCAAAATAAAAAAAATCCCTACCCTATTCTAAATTACATAAATTTCAAAGCTCTTTTACCTTACCAGCCCTTAAAAGGGCCATTTGTGGGGGCATGCCCCAAAAAGTTCAGCTCTTTTGCCTGTAAAATAAAAATACAACCCCCCCCCAACATTAAAACCCACCACCCACATACCCCTAATCTAACCCAAACCCCCCTTACAAAAACCTAACACTAATCCCCTGAAGATCATCCTACCTTGAGTCGTCTTCACTCAGCCGAGCCACCGATGGAACTGAAGAGGACATCCGGAGCGGAAGAAGTTAATCCTCCAAGCGGCGCTGAAGAAGTCTTCGATCCGGCCGATGTCATCTTCAAAGAGGCGCTGAAGAGGTCTTCTATCCGGGCGAAGTCATCTTCCAAGCCGGGTCTTCAATCTTCCTTCCGCCGACGCGGAACCACCTTCTTCACCGACGGACTACGACGAATGACGGCTCCTTTAAGGGACGTCATCCAAGATGGCGTCCCCTCAATTCCGATTGGCTGATAGGATTCTATCAGCCAATCGGAATTAAGGTAGGAAAATCTGATTGGCTGATGGAATCAGCCAATCAGATTGAGCTCGCATTCTATTGGCTGTTCCGATCAGCCAATAGAATGCGAGCTCAATCTGATTGGCTGATTGGATCAGCCAATCGGATTGAACTTGAATCTGATTGGCTGATTCCATCAGCCAATCAGATTTTCCTACCTTAATTCCGATTGGCTGATAGAATCCTATCAGCCAATCGGAATTGAGGGGACGCCATCTTGGATGACGTCCCTTAAAGGAGCCGTCATTCGTCGTAGTCCGTCGGTGAAGAAGGTGGTTCCGCGTCGGCGGAAGGAAGATTGAAGACCCGGCTTGGAAGATGACTTCGCCCGGATAGAAGACCTCTTCAGCGCCTCTTTGAAGATGACATCGGCCGGATCGAAGACTTCTTCAGCGCCGCTTGGAGGATTAACTTCTTCCGCTCCGGATGTCCTCTTCAGTTCCATCGGTGGCTCGGCTGAGTGAAGACGACTCAAGGTAGGATGATCTTCAGGGGATTAGTGTTAGGTTTTTGTAAGGGGGGTTTGGGTTAGATTAGGGGTATGTGGGTGGTGGGTTTTAATGTTGGGGGGGGGGTTGTATTTTTATTTTACAGGCAAAAGAGCTGAACTTTTTGGGGCATGCCCCCACAAATGGCCCTTTTAAGGGCTGGTAAGGTAAAAGAGCTTTGAAATTTATGTAATTTAGAATAGGGTAGGGATTTTTTTTATTTTGGGGGGGTTTGTTATTTTATTAGGGGGCTTAGATTAGGTGTAAGTAGCTTAAAATTGTTGTAATATTTTTAACATGTTTGTAACTTAATTTTTTATTTTTTGTAACTTAGCTTTTTTTATTTTTTGTACTTTAGTTAGTTTATGTAATTGTATTTCATTGTAGTTCTTTGTAGGTAGTTTATTTAGTTAATTTAATGATAGTGTAGTATTAGGTTTAATTGTAACTTAAGTTAGGATTTATTTTACAGGTAATTTTGTATTTCTTTTAGCTAGGTAGTTATTAAATAGTTAATAACTATTTAATAACTATTCTAACTAGCTAAAATAAATACAAAGTTACCTGTAAAATAAATATAAATCCTAAGATAGCTATAATATAATTATTAATTACATTGTAGCTATCTTAGGGTTTATTTTACAGGTAAGTATTTATTTTTAAATAGGAATAATTTATTAAAGTATAGTGTAGTGTTAGGTGTAATTGTAACTTAGGTTAGGATTTATTTCACAGGTACATTTCTCTTTATTTTAGCTAGGTAAGCTATTAAATAGTTAATAACTATTTAATAGCTATTGTACATGGTTAAAATAAATTGAAAGGTACCTGTAAAATAAAAATAAATCCTAAGATAGCTAGAATATAATTATTATTTATATTGTAGCTATATTAGGGTTTATTTTAAAGGTAAGTATTTAGTTTTAAATAGGATTCATTTAGTTAATAAGAGTTAATTTATTTAGATTTATTTAATTAATATTTAAGTTAGGGGGCGTTAGGGTTAGGGTTAGGTTTAGGGGTTAATCATTTTATTACAGTGGCGGCGGCGTAGTGGGGGGCAGGATAGGGGTTAATAAATTTATTATAGGTGGCGACGGTGTAGGGGGGGCAGATTAGGGGTTAATAAATGTATTATAGGTGGCGACGGTGTAGGGGGGGCAGGATAGGGGTTAATACATTTAATATAGGTTGCGGCGGGTTCAGGGAGCGGCGGGTTAGGGGTTAATACATTTATTATAGTTGCGGTGGGCTCCGGGAGCGGCGGTTTAGGGGTTAATATGTATAGAGTAGCTTGCGGTGGGCTCCGGGAGCGGCGGTTTAGGGGGTAATAACTTTATTTAGTTGCGGCGGTGTAGGGGGGGTCAGATTAGTGGTGTTTAGACTCGGGGTACATGTTAGGGTGTTAGGTGTAGACAGCTCCCATAGAAATCAATGGGATGTCTGTCAGCAGCGAACTTGTACTTTCGCTATGGTCAGACTCCCATTGATTCCTATGGGATCCGCCGCCTCCAGGCTGGCGCTTTGAAAACCAGGTACGCTGGGCCGTAAAAGTGCCGAGCGTACCTGCTAGTTTTTTGATAGCTAGCAAAAGTAGTGAGAATGTGCCGCACTTGTGTGCGGAACATCTGGAGTGACGTAAGAATCGATCTGTGTCGGACTGAGTCCGGCGGATCGAAGCTGACGTCACAAAATTCTACTTTTGCCGGTCTCGAGCCTTTGATAACTAAGGCGTATCAGCCTCGCCACAAATACGCTGCGGAATACGCAGCGTATTTGAGGTTGACGGCTTGATAACTACCCCCCAAGGAGTTATTTATTAGCACTGATTGGCTAAAATGCAATAAAATAAGGGGGGCAATCTGCAGAGGCTTAGATACAAGGTAATCACAGAGGTAAAAAGTATATTAATATAACTGTTTTGGTTATGCAAAACTAGGGAATGAGTAATAAAGGGATTATCTATCTTTTAAAACAATAAAAAATCTGGAGCAAACTATCCCTTTAAGTTGACATTTTCCCACTTACCTAATATGTTCAATCATTAAAAGACAGCTGCCAAATAGTCTAATAACAAAACATTTACTATTGGTTTAAAGGGACAGGGACACCTTGAGATTTTTATATAATGGCCTAGATTACAAGTGGAGCGCTAATTTATCGCACGCTTGTAAATGGGAAATTTGCCATTACAAGTGGCTGGTTATTGTACCATGAGCTTGCGGTAGCAATTTGCACTCAGAAATTTAACCAGAGGTCAAACCCCCAATTGGCCCCAAAATAAAATTAAAAAAAAAAAAATGCAAAAAGAAATCATGACAGGTTAAAGTTGGTGGGTGTGGGGTGTTAGAAAAAAGAAAAACGGCATTGAAAAGTGCCTTTACATAGCGATCTATGGGAACTGTGTGTTCCCTGTAAATATATATGTATTTGCTTATTTAAATATATAATTATGTGTTAGTATGTGTATATACATATATATTTATGTGTTACTATGTGTATATACAGATATATTTATGTGTTAGTATGTGTATATACATATATATTTATGTGTTAGTATGTGTATATACATATATATTTATGTGTTACTATGTGTATATACATATATATTTATGTGTTACTATGTGTATATACATATATATTTATGTGTTACTATGTGTATATACAGATATATTTATGTGTTACTATGTGTATATACATATATATTTATGTGTTACTATGTGTATGTACATATATATTTATGTGTTACTGTGTGTATATACATATATATTTATATGTTAGTATGTGTATATACATATATATTTATGTGTTATTATGTGTATATACATATATATTTATGTGTTAGTATGTGTATATACATATATATTTATGTGTTACTATGTGTATATACATATATATTTATGTGTTACTATGTGTATATATATATATATATATTTATGTGTTAGTATGTGTATATACATATATATTTATGTGTTAGTATGTGTATATACATATAGATTTATGTGTTACTATGTGTATATACATATATATTTATGTGTTACTATGTGTATATACATATATATTTATGTGTTATTATGTGTATATACAGATATATTTATGTGTTACTATGTGTGTATACATATATATTTATGTGTTAGTATGTGTATATACATATATATATATGTGTTACTATGTGTATATACATATATATTTATGTGTTAATATGTGTATATACATATATATTTATATGTTAGTATGTGTATATACATATATATTTATGTGTTAGTATGTGCATATACATATATATTTATGTGTTATTATGTGTATATACATATATACTTATGTGTTACTATGTGTATATACATATATATTTATGTGTTACTATGTGTATATACATATATATTTATGTGTTACTATGTGTATATACATATATATGTATGTGTTAGTATGTGTATATACATATGTATTTATGTGTTAGTATGTGTATATACATATATATTTATGTGTTATTATGTGTATATACATATATATTTATGTGTTACTATGTGTATATACATATATATTTATGTGTTATTATGTGTATATACATATATATTTATGTGTTAGTATGTGTATATACATATATATTTATGTGTTACTATGTGTATATACATATATATTTATGTGTTATTATGTGTATATACATATATATTTATGTGTTACTATGTGTATATACATATATATTTATGTGTTATTATGTGTATATACATATATATTTATGTGTTAGTATGTGTATATACATATATATTTATGTGTTACTATGTGTATATACATATATATTTATGTGTTATTATGTGTATATACAGATATATTTATGTGTTATTATGTGTATATACATATATATTTATGTGTTATTATGTGTATATACATATATATTTATGTGTTACTATGTGTATATACATATATACTTATGTGTTACTATGTGTATATACATATATATTTATGTGTTACTATGTGTATATACATATATATTTATGTGTTACTATGTGTATATACAGATATATTTATGTGTTACTGTGTGTATATACATATACATTTATGTGTTACTGTGTGTATATACAGATATATTTATGTGTTACTGTGTGTATATACAGATATATTTATGTGTTACTGTGTGTATATACAGATATATTTATGTGTTACTGTGTGTATATACAGATATATTTATGTGTTACTGTGTGTATATACAGATATATTTATGTGTTACTATGTGTATATACATATATATTTATGTGTTACTATGTGTATATACATATATATTTATGTGTTACTATGTGTATATACAGATATATTTATGTGTTACTATGTGTATATACAGATATATTTATGTGTTACTATGTGTATATACAGATATATTTATGTGTTACTATGTGTATATACATATATATTTATGTGTTATTATGTGTATATACATATATATTTATGTGTCAGTATGTGTATATACATATATATTTATGTTTTAGTATGTGTATATACATATATATTTATGTGTTAGTATGTGTATATACATATATATTTATGTGTTACTATGTGTATATACATATATATTTATGTGTTACTATGTGTATATACATATATATTATGTGTTACTATGTGTATATACATATATATTTATGTGTTATTATGTGTATATACATATATATTTATGTGTTACTATGTGTATATACATATATATTATGTGTTACTATGTGTATATACATATATATTTATGTGTTACTATGTGTATATACATATATATTATGTGTTACTATGTGTATATACATATATATTTATGTGTTACTATGTGTATATACATATATATTATGTGTTACTATGTGTATATACATATATATTTATGTGTTACTATGTGTATATACATATATATTATGTGTTACTATGTGTATATACATATATATTTATGTGTTATTATGTGTATATACATATATATTTATGTGTTACTATGTGTATATACATATATATTATGTGTTACTATGTGTATATACATATATATTTATGTGTTACTATGTGTATATACATATATATTATGTGTTACTATGTGTATATACATATATATTTATGTGTTATTATGTGTATATACATATATATTATGTGTTACTATGTGTATATACATATATATTTATGTGTTACTATGTGTATATACATATATATTATGTGTTACTATGTGTATATACAGATATATTTATGTGTTAGTATGTGTATATACATATATATTTATGTGTTAGTATGTGTATATACATATATATTTATGTGTTAGTATGTGTATATACATATATATTTATGTGTTAGTATGTGTATATACATATATATTTATGTGTTAGTATGTGTATATACAGATATATTTATGTGTTACTATGTGTATATAAATATATATTTATGTGTTACTATGTGTATATACATATATATTTATGTGTTATTATGTGTATATACATATATATTTATGTGTTACTATGTGTATATACATATATATTTATGTGTTATTATGTGTATATACATATATATTTATGTGTTAGTATGTGTATATATATATATATTTATGTGTTAGTATGTGTATATACATATATATTTATGTGTTAGTATGTGTATATACATATATATTTATGTGTTAGTATGTGTATATATATATATATTTATGTGTTATTATGTGTATATACAGATATATTTATGTGTTAGTATGTGTATATACATATATATTTATGTGTTACTATGTGTATATACAGATACATTTATATGTTACTATGTGTATATACATATATATTTATGTGTTACTATGTGTATATACATATATATTTATGTGTTATTATGTGTATATACATATATATTTATGTGTTAATATGTGTATATACATATATATTTATGTGTTACTATGTGTATATACATATATATTTATGTGTTAGTATGTGTATATACATATATATTTATGTGTTACTATGTGTATATATATATATATATTTATGTGTTAGTATGTATATATACATATATATTTATGTGTTACTATGTGTATATATATATATATTTATGTGTTAGTATGTGTATATACATATATATTTATGTGTTAGTATGTATATATACATATATATTTATGTGTTAGTATGTGTATATACATATATATTTATGTGTTAGTATGTATATATACATATATATTTATGTGTTACTATGTGTATATATATATATATTTATGTGTTATTATGTGTATATACATATATATTTATGTGTTACTATGTGTATATACATATATATTTATGTGTTACTATGTGTATATACATATATATTTATGTGTTATTATGTGTATATACATATATATTTATGTGTTACTATGTGTATATACATATATATTTATGTGTTACTATGTGTATATACATATATATTTATGTGTTACTATGTGTATATACATATATATTTATGTGTTAATATGTGTATATACATATATATTTATGTGTTACTATGTGTATATACATATATATTTATGTGTTACTATGTGTATATACATATATATTTATGTGTTACTATGTGTATATACATATATATTTATGTGTTACTATGTGTATATACATATATATTTATGTGTTACTATGTGTATATACATATATATTTATGTGTTACTATGTGTATATACATATATATTTATGTGTTACTATGTGTATATACATATATATATATGTGTTACTATGTGTATATACATATATAGTTATGTGTTATTATGTGTATATACATATATATTTATGTGTTATTATGTGTATATACATATATATTTATGTGTTATTATGTGTATGTACATATATATTTATGTGTTATTATGTGTATATACATATATATTTATGTGTTACTATGTGTATATACATATATATTTATGTGTTATTGTGTATATACATATATATTTATGTGTTATTATGTATATATACATATATATTTATGTGTTACTATGTGTATATACATATATATTTATGTGTTAGTATGTGTATATACATATATATTTATGTGTTACTATGTGTATATACAGATATATTTATGTGTTACTATGTGTATATACATATATATTTATGTGTTAGTATGTGTATATACATATATATTTATGTGTTATTATGTGTATATACATATATATTTATGTGTTATTATGTGTATATACAGATATATTTATGTGTTAGTATGTGTATATACATATATATTTATGTGTTAGTATGTGTATATACATATATATTTATGTGTTAGTATGTGTATATACATATATATTTATGTGTTACTATGTGTATATACATATATATTTATGTGTTAGTATGTGTATATACATATATATTTATGTGTTAGTATGTGTATATACATATATATTTATGTATTATTATGTGTATATACATATATATTTATGTGTTAGTATGTGTATATATATATATATATATATTTATGTGTTATTATGTGTATATACAGATATATTTATGTGTTACTGTGTGTATATACATATATATTTATGTGTTATTATGTGTATATACATATATATTTATGTGTTAGTATGTGTATATACATATATATTTATGTGTTAGTATGTGTATATACATATATATTTATGTGTTAGTATGTGTATATACATATATATTTATGTGTTACTATGTGTATATACATATATATTTATGTGTTATTATGTGTATATACATATATATTTATGTGTTATTATGTGTATATACATATATATTTATGTGTTACTATGTGTATATACATATATATATTTATGTATTATTATGTGTATATACATATATATTTATGTGTTATTATGTGTATATACATATATATTTATGTGTTACTATGTGTATATACATATATATTATGTGTTACTATGTGTATATACATATATATTTATGTGTTACTATGTGTATATACATATATATTTATGTGTTATTATGTGTATATACATATATATTTATGTGTTAGTATGTGTATATACATATATATTTATGTGTTACTATGTGTATATACATATATATTTATGTGTTAGTATGTGTATATACATATATATTTATGTGTTACTATGTGGATATACATATATATTTATGTGTTACTATGTGTATATACATATATATTTATGTGTTACTATGTGTATATACATATATATTTATGTGTTAGTATGTGTATATACATATATATTTATGTGTTACTATGTGTATATACATATATAGTTATGTGTTAGTATGTGTATATACATATATATTTATGTGTTAGTATGTGTATATACATATATATTTATGTATTATTATGTGTATATACATATATATTTATGTGTTAGTATGTGTATATATATATATATATATTTATGTGTTATTATGTGTATATACAGATATATTTATGTGTTACTGTGTGTATATACATATATATTTATGTGTTATTATGTGTATATACATATATATTTATGTGTTAGTATGTGTATATACATATATATTTATGTGTTAGTATGTGTATATACATATATATTTATGTGTTAGTATGTGTATATACATATATATTTATGTATTATTATGTGTATATACATATATATTTATGTGTTATTATGTGTATATACATATATATTTATGTGTTACTATGTGTATATACATATATATTATGTGTTACTATGTGTATATACATATATATTTATGTGTTACTATGTGTATATACATATATATTTATGTGTTATTATGTGTATATACATATATATTTATGTGTTAGTATGTGTATATACATATATATTTATGTGTTACTATGTGTATATACATATATATTTATGTGTTACTATGTGTATATACATATATATTATGTGTTACTATGTGTATATACATATATATTTATGTGTTACTATGTGTATATACATATATATTTATGTGTTACTATGTGTATATACATATATATTTATGTGTTACTATGTGTATATACATATATATTATGTGTTACTATGTGTATATACATATATATTTATGTGTTACTATGTGTATATACATATATATTTATGTGTTATTATGTGTATATACATATATATTTATGTGTTATTATGTGTATATACATATATATTTATGTGTTACTATGTGTATATACATATATATTTATGTGTTATTATGTGTATATACATATATATTTATGTGTTATTGTGTATATACAGATACATTTATATGTTACTATGTGTATATACATATATATTTATGTGTTACTATGTGTATATACATATATATTTATGTGTTACTATGTGTATATACAGATACATTTATATGTTACTATGTGTATATACATATATATTTATGTGTTACTATGTGTATATACATATATATTTATGTGTTATTATGTGTATATACATATATATTTATGTGTTAATATGTGTATATACATATATATTTATGTGTTACTATGTGTATATACATATATATTTATGTGTTAGTATGTGTATATACATATATATTTATGTGTTACTATGTGTATATATATATATATTTATGTGTTAGTATGTATATATACATATATATTTATGTGTTACTATGTGTATATATATATATATTTATGTGTTAGTATGTGTATATACATATATATTTATGTGTTAGTATGTATATATACATATATATTTATGTGTTAGTATGTGTATATACATATATATTTATGTGTTAGTATGTATATATACATATATATTTATGTGTTACTATGTGTATATATATATATATTTATGTGTTATTATGTGTATATACATATATATTTATGTGTTACTATGTGTATATACATATATATTTATGTGTTACTATGTGTATATACATATATATTTATGTGTTATTATGTGTATATACATATATATTTATGTGTTACTATGTGTATATACATATACATTTATGTGTTACTATGTGTATATACATATATATTTATGTGTTACTATGTGTATATACATACATATTTATGTGTTACTATGTGTATATACATATATATTTATGTGTTACTATGTGTATATACATATATATTTATGTGTTACTATGTGTATATACATATATATTTATGTGTTACTATGTGTATATACATATATATTTATGTGTTACTATGTGTATATACATATATATATATGTGTTACTATGTGTATATACATATATAGTTATGTGTTATTATGTGTATATACATATATATTTATGTGTTATTATGTGTATATACATATATATTTATGTGTTATTATGTGTATGTACATATATATTTATGTGTTATTATGTGTATATACATATATATTTATGTGTTACTATGTGTATATACATATATATTTATGTGTTATTGTGTATATACATATATATTTATGTGTTATTATGTATATATACATATATATTTATGTGTTACTATGTGTATATACATATATATTTATGTGTTAGTATGTGTATATACATATATATTTATGTGTTACTATGTGTATATACAGATATATTTATGTGTTACTATGTGTATATACATATATATTTATGTGTTAGTATGTGTATATACATATATATTTATGTGTTATTATGTGTATATACATATATATTTATGTGTTATTATGTGTATATACAGATATATTTATGTGTTAGTATGTGTATATACATATATATTTATGTGTTAGTATGTGTATATACATATATATTTATGTGTTAGTATGTGTATATACATATATATTTATGTGTTAGTATGTGTATATACATATATATTTATGTGTTAGTATGTGTATATACATATATATTTATGTGTTAGTATGTGTATATACATATATATTTATGTGTTACTATGTGTATATACATATATATTTATGTGTTAGTATGTGTATATACATATATATTTATGTGTTAGTATGTGTATATACATATATATTTATGTGTTAGTATGTGTATATACATATATATTTATGTGTTTATATGTGTATATGCATATATATTTATGTGTTAGTATGTGTATATACATATATATTTATGTGTTACTATGTGTATATACATATATATTTATGTGTTAGTATGTGTATATACATATATATTTATGTGTTAGTATGTGTATATACATATATATTTATGTATTATTATGTGTATATACATATATATTTATGTGTTAGTATGTGTATATATATATATATATTTATGTGTTACTGTGTGTATATACATATATATTTATGTGTTATTATGTGTATATACATATATATTTATGTGTTAGTATATGTATATACATATATATTTATGTGTTAGTATGTGTATATACAGATATATTTATGTGTTACTGTGTGTATATACATATATATTTATGTGTTAGTATGTGTATATACAGATGTATTTATGTGTTAGTATGTGTATATACATATATATTTATGTGTTAGTATGTGTATATACATATATATTTATGTGTTACTATGTGTATATACATATATATTTATGTGTTACTATGTGTATATACATATATATTTATGTGTTAGTATGTGTATATACATATATATTTATGTGTTAGTATGTGTATATACAGATATATTTATGTGTTACTGTGTGTATATACATATATATTTATGTGTTAGTATGTGTATATACAGATGTATTTATGTGTTAGTATGTGTATATACATATATATTTATGTGTTAGTATGTGTATATACATATATATTTATGTGTTACTATGTGTATATACATATATATTTATGTGTTACTATGTGTATATACATATATATTTATGTGTTAGTATGTGTATATACATATATATTTATGTGTTATTATGTGTATATACATATATATTTATGTGTTACTATGTGTATATACATATATATTTATGTGTTACTATGTGTATATATATATATTTATGTGTTATTATGTGTATATACATATATATTTATGTGTTACTATGTGTATATACATATATATTTATGTGTTACTATGTTTATATACATATATATTTATGTGTTATTATGTGTATATACATATATATTTATGTGTTACTATGTGTATATACATATATATTTATGTGTTACTATGTTTATATACAGATATATTTATGTGTTACTATGTGTATATACATATATATTTATGTATTACTATGTGTATATACATATATATTTATGTGTTACTATGTGTATATACATATATATTTATGTGTTATTATGTGTATATACATATATATTTATGTGTTATTATGTGTATTGTTACGGTACCAACTGTGTACCAAGGGTTAACCCCAGATGAACAATGTCCTGCATAGACAATCAGCAATTCACAACCCAGCCAGTTTCAGGTTTAAAACAGAATGACAACTTTATTTGAAGGCAGCACACAGATTTATACAGGTTTTTGACCCCCCCTCAGATGGGGGTTGAAAGAATGTTGTACATTAGATAAAAGGGAGAAGCGCCCTTGACATGATACAATAGAATTATATTACTTAAATACTTTACTTAGGCAGATAACAACTTAAACACATTTGGCTTGTCTTATCACCTAGCGTCTGTTCTCTGAGGGTGATTAAACAATGGCCTGTTTATTACTTAAATGTAATTATAGCACACAATAGCTGAGGCCAGAAAACCTGTCTTTAGAAATTAGATTCTTAAAGCTAAACACAGTTAACTCTTTCAGTCCTGACAGAAGGGTCTGTCACATAGCTCCCCCCTTGTGGAACACTCCGGCAGACCCGGCTTGACCCTTTTGCGGGTCAACCTGGGGATGACCGGACTAAGGGGTGGTAGGCATGTCAGTTTGCTGGGACAATCCATTTGTATTCCCGTTATGAGAGAGAATTCCTGTCCATACAAACAAGGGTTCAACTTCTTCAGTGCCCAGACTAGGGCTAAACAGTCCTTCAAAATCTCATCAGCTTCTTTACGAGTTTTCTGTACCTGCTCTTTATAGGTATCCACAATCCCTTCATACTGACATAGGGTGCCCTTGAGTTGCTGCACCTCACTATGAGCCAGCGTCAGCTTCTCCTCCAGTGTCACTAAGTTTGTCTTTAATGTTTCATGTTCCACTCTCAAGCTGGTGTTTTCTGTAGTCTGTCGGTGCAGCCTGTCTAGCAGAGATTCCTGTTCTAAACGTGCTTTTCCCTCTGCACTCCTCTTCTCTCCCGCTAGCACTGTTACATGATTATTTAACGTGACCATTTCATCCTCTACGTGACTCTTCTCCTTCATCAGCGCATTGTAACGGGACTTCCACGTATCAATAGCGGACAGAGATTTACTGAGCTCAGCGTCCTGGGGCTTAGCAGCAGGGGGGTCAGTTTCTGCTGCACGGATCTGGGCACGGGTAGTCACAGGGTTAACATCAGCGGGACCCATAGGAGCGTAGGCAGAAACAAGGGGGACCAAGGTATTTCCAAGGAGAACATCAGCTGGTAAATCCTTCATGACCCCCACATTCACAGGTCTAGCGCCCACTCCCCAATCCAAATGTACCCTGGCAACAGGTAGGCGGAACACAGTGCCCCCTGCTACCCTCACAGCCACACTGTCTCCTGTGTGCTGTTTCTCAGACACCAAGTTCTTTCGAAGCAAGGTCATGGTAGCACCAGTATCCCGTAGACCACTGACCTCCTTCCCATTCACTTTAACCAGTTGCCGGTTATTCCGGTGGGCAGCTTGCACAAGGTCTGCCTCATGTAGGATGCCCCAGCATTCTTGCGCCTCTACATAGCGGGCCGCAGGCTGAGGATTACGTGGGATTCCGCTAGCGGGTCTTCTCCAGGACTGTGCTTGGTTCGCTGCGTTTAGGGGACACTCTGGTCTTTTGTGCCCTAGTTGCTTACATCCAAAGCACCGAATAGGTTGTGAGTAGCCCCGCGAATTGAACCAGGCTCTCTGAGGGTAGTTCGTGGCCCGAGACCGTGTGGTATAGCGGTGTGCTGGGGGTTGGTAACTGGCAGGTGCTGGGGTGACTGGGGGTCTGTACTCCACTCTGGCAGGGGGCTTAGTGGTAGCAGTGTCCAGTTTGCGGGCATCCGTATACTCATCTGCCAAGCGAGCCGCTTCATGCAGGGTGGAGGGTTTACGGTCCCGAACCCACTCTCGAACTCCTGCGGGTAACTTGTCGAAGCAATGTTCCAACAGGAATAGCTGCAGCACCTCTTCCCCAGATACGGCTTGGCACCCCGCTATCCAGTGAGCTGCTGTGCGGTGCACCTTACATGCCCACTCAAGGTAGGAATCACCAGCCAATTTAACAGTGTCTCTGAACCGCCTCCGGTATGCCTCCGGTGTAACCGCATACCTGGAGAGCAGAGCCTCTTTTACAGTATTATAATCCCCGACTTCCTCATCTGGAATGGCCCGAAAAGCCTCACTGGCCCGGCCGGATAATTTTCCGGATAATATCGTGACCCAGTCCTCTGCGGGTACCTTGTGTAGTGCACATTGCCTCTCAAAATCTGCAAGGTACCCATCAATCTCTCCTTCTGTTTCCAGGAAGTTTTTAAAAGCTGCAAAATTTACTTTTCTCTTTTCCACTGGGTTTGCTGCAGCGCCGCTTTGGCGAAGTAGGTTGGCCTCCACAGCTGCTATGACCCGGTCGATAATTTCCGCAGATGGGTTGGGGCCATAATGTGCCAGTCTTATTTTAACCGCCCGATCAAAGCTTGCTTCTGCGGGGGTTCTGTCTGCTATGCTGGGCCCATTGGTTCCTTCTGTCCCTGGTACTCTTTCCATCTTAGTCAGTATTGTAATAATCCCCCTCTTCCTGAGGTTACTGGCTTGTGTAGTTGCTCTTCTGGGCGATAAGGTTCATTCCGTCGCTTGCCACCAATGTTACGGTACCAACTGTGTACCAAGGGTTAACCCCAGATGAACAATGTCCTGCATAGACAATCAGCAATTCACAACCCAGCCAGTTTCAGGTTTAAAACAGAATGACAACTTTATTTGAAGGCAGCACACAGATTTATACAGGTTTTTGACCCCCCCTCAGATGGGGGTTGAAAGAATGTTGTACATTAGATAAAAGGGAGAAGCGCCCTTGACATGATACAATAGAATTATATTACTTAAATACTTTACTTAGGCAGATAACAACTTAAACACATTTGGCTTGTCTTATCACCTAGCGTCTGTTCTCTGAGGGTGATTAAACAATGGCCTGTTTATTACTTAAATGTAATTATAGCACACAATAGCTGAGGCCAGAAAACCTGTCTTTAGAAATTAGATTCTTAAAGCTAAACACAGTTAACTCTTTCAGTCCTGACAGAAGGGTCTGTCACATGTATATACATATATATTTATGTGTTAGTATGTGTATATACATATATATTTATGTGTTATTATGTGTATATACATATATATTTATGTGTTACTATGTGTATATACATATATATTTATGTGTTACTATGTGTATATATATATATTTATGTGTTATTATGTGTATATACATATATATTTATGTGTTACTATGTGTATATACATATATATTTATGTGTTATTATGTGTATATACATATATATTTATGTGTTATTATGTGTATATACATATATATTTATGTGTTACTATGTGTATATACATATATATGTATGTGTTACTATGTGTATATACATATATATTTATGTGTTACTATGTGTATATACATATATATTTATGTGTTACTATGTGTATATACATATATATTTATGTGTTACTATGTTTATATACAGATATATTTATGTGTTACTATGTGTATATACATATATATTTATGTGTTACTATGTGTATATACATATATATTTATGTGTTACTATGTGTATATACATATATATTTATGTGTTACTATGTGTATATACATATATATTTATGTGTTACTATGTGTATATACATATATATTTATGTGTTACTATGTGTATATACATATATATTTATATGTTACTATGTGTATATACATATATATTTATATGTTACTATGTGTATATATATATATATTTATGTGTTACTATGTGTATATACATATATATTTATGTGTTACTATGTGTATATACATATATATTTATGTGTTACTATGTGTATATACATATATATTTATGTGTTACTATGTGTATATACATATATATTTATGTGTTACTATGTGTATATACATATATATTTATGTGTTACTATGTGTATATACATATATATTTATGTGTTACTATGTGTATATACAGATATATTTATGTGTTATTATGTGTATATACATATATATTTATGTGTTAGTATGTGTATATACATATATATTTATGTGTTAGTATGTGTTATACATATATATTTATGTGTTACTATGTGTATATACATATATATTTATGTGTTACTATGTGTATATACATATATATTTATGTGTTACTATGTGTATATACATATATATTTATGTGTTACTATGTGTATATACATATATATTTATGTGTTACTATGTGTATATACATATATATTTATGTGTTACTATGTGTATATACATATATATTTATGTGTTATTATGTGTATATACATATATATATTTATGTATTAGTATGTGTATATACATATATATTTATGTGTTACTATGTGTATATACATATATATTTATGTGTTATTATGTGTATATACATATATATTTATGTGTTATTATGTGTATATACATATATATTTATGTGTTACTATGTGTATATACATATATATGTATGTGTTACTATGTGTATATACATATATATTTATGTGTTACTATGTGTATATACATATATATTTATGTGTTACTATGTGTATATACATATATATTTATGTGTTACTATGTTTATATACAGATATATTTATGTGTTACTATGTGTATATACATATATATTTATGTGTTACTATGTGTATATACATATATATTTATGTGTTACTATGTGTATATACATATATATTTATGTGTTACTATGTGTATATACATATATATTTATGTGTTACTATGTGTATATACATATATATTTATGTGTTACTATGTGTATATACATATATATTTATGTGTTACTATGTGTATATACATATATATTTATATGTTACTATGTGTATATACATATATATTTATGTGTTAGTATGTCTATATACATATATATTTATGTGTTACTATGTGTATATACATATATATTTATGTGTTAGTATGTGTATATACAGATATATTTATGTGTTACTATGTGTATATATATATATATTTATGTGTTACTATGTGTATATACATATATATTTATGTGTTACTATGTGTATATACATATATATTTATGTGTTACTATGTGTATATACATATATATTATGTGTTACTATGTGTATATACATATATATTTATGTGTTACTATGTGTATATACATATATATTTATGTGTTACTATGTGTATATACATATATATTATGTGTTACTATGTGTATATACATATATATTTATGTGTTACTATGTGTATATACATATATATTTATGTGTTAGTATGTGTATATACAGATATATTTATGTGTTAGTATGTCTATATTCATATATATTTATGTGTTAGTATGTGTATATACAGATATATTTATGTGTTACTATGTGTATATAAATATATATTTATGTGTTACTATGTGTATATACATATATATTTATGTGTTAATAAGTGTATATACATATATATTTATGTGTTACTATGTGTATATACATATATATTTATGTGTTATTATGTGTATATACATATATATTTATGTGTTACTATGTGTATATACATATATATTTATGTGTTATTATGTGTATATACATATATATTTATGTGTTACTATGTGTATATATATATATTTATGTGTTACTATGTGTATATATATATATTTATGTGTTACTATGTGTATATACATATATATTTATGTGTTTGTATGTGTATATACATATATATTTATGTGTTACTATGTGTATATACATATATATTTATGTGTTACTATGTGTATATACATATATATTTATGTGTTACTATGTGTATATACATATATATTTGCAATCTTCTGGCCATCGGAGCGTGACTTACCCCCATCGCTGTGCTAGTTCTCATGCCGTGCCTTACGGCATAAGAAAGAGGCACCCATTGGAGCCTTTGAAAGCGCGCTCTTGTGAGCGCAAAGCTTCCGTGCAATGCGAACGAGCTCGCGTTCGCAATGCACCTAACTTGTAATGCAAGAGCACATTTGTTTGCGCTAGTATTAATAAGTGGAGTGCAAATATCGATTTCGCAGAAGCAATATTCTGCGCTTCACATATAATCTAGCCCAAAATGTTTAGTTATAAAATGTAGGACTTTCTAATTCTCAGAACTTGAAATGTACTTGCTGACTTCTTAAGGCTAACCCTGCTACATATATATCCGAACTGGCTTCAGCAGCTAACAACTGTAAAACAATGCAGTTTATATTAACATAATGGGGGTAGTTATCAAGTCGTCAACCTCAAATACGCTGGAATTCCACAGCGTATTTGTGGCGAGGCTGATTCGCCTTAGTTATCAAGCCCTAGATACCGGCAAAAGTAGAATTTTGTGACGTAAGCTTCTATCCGCCGGACTCGGTCTGACACAGATCGATTCTTACGTCACTCCAGATGTTCCGCACACAATGTGTGCGGCACAATCTGACTACTTTTGCTAGTTATCAAAAAACTAGCAGGTACGCTCGGCACTTTTCCGGCCCAGCGTACCTGGTTTTCAAACCACCGCCCTGGAGGCGGCGGATCCCATAGGAATCAATGAAAGTCTGACCATAGCGAAAGTTCATGTTTGCTGCTGCCAGACATCCCATTGATTCCTATGGGACCTGTCTACACCTAACACCCTAACATGTACCCCGAGTCTAAACACCCCTAATCTGTCCCCCCTACACCGCCGCAACTAAATAAAGTGTTTACCCCCTAAACCGCCGCTCCCGGAGCCCACCGCCACTCTAATAAATATGTTAACCCCTAAACCGCCGCTCCCGGTCCCAGCCGCAACTATAATATATGTATTAACCCCTAAACCACCGCTCCCAGACCCCGCCGCCACCTACATGACACCTATTAACCCCTATCCTGCCCCCCTATACCGTCGCCACCTATAATAAAGTTATTAACCCCTATCCTGCCGATCCCGGACCTCGCCGCAACTAAATAAATAGTTTAACCCCTAAACCGCCGCTCCCGGACCCCGCCGCAACCTATATTAAACTTATTAACCCCTAATCTGCCCCCCTACACCGTCGCCACCTATAATAAGTTTATTAGCCAATCAGATTGAGCTTGCATTCTATTGGCTGTTCCAATCAGCCAATAGAATGCAAGCTCAATCTGATTGGCTAATTGGATCAGCCAATCGGATTGAACTTCAATCTGATTGGCTGATTCAATCAGCCAATCAGATTTTTCCTACCTTAATTCCGATTGGCTGATAGAATCCTATCAGCCAATCGTAATTGAAGGGACGCCATCTTAGATGACGTCCCTTAAAGGAATATCCATTCGTCGTTAGTCGTCGGGAAGAAGAGGAAGGCTCCGCGTCGGCTCGTCTGAAGATGGCTCCGCTCCGCTCCGGATGGATGAAGATTGAAGACACCGTCTGGATGAAGACTTCTATCGGATGGAAGACTTATTCAGCGCCCCTTGGATGATGACTTCTGCCGCTCCGGATTCACTCTTCGGTTCCGTCGATGGTCGGCTGGCTGAAGACGACTCAAGGTAGGATGATCTTCAGGGGGGTAGTGTTAGGTTTTTTTAAGGGGGGTTTGGGTTAGATTAGGGGTATGTGGGTGGTGGGTTTTAATGTTGGGGGGGTTGTATTTTTCTTTTACAGGCAAAAGAGCAGAATTCTTTGGGGCATGCCCCGCAAAAGGCCCTTTTAAGGGCTGGTAAGGTAAAAGAGCTTTGAACTTTTTAATTTAGAATAGGGTAGGGCATTTTTTTATTTTGGGGGGCTTTGTTATTTTATTAGGGGGCTTAGATTAGGTGTAAGTAGCTTAAAATTGTTGTAATATTTTTTAAATGTTTGTAACTTATTATTTTTATTTTTTGTAACTTAGCTTTTTTTATTTTTTGTACTTTAGTTAGTTTATTTAATTGTATTTAATTTTAGTTATTTGTAGGTAATTTATAATTTATTTAATTAATTTAATGATAGTGTAGTGTTAGGTTTAATTGTAACTTAGGTTAGGATTTGTTTTACAGGTAATTTTGTATTTCTTTTAGCTAGGTAGTTATTAAATAGTTAATAACTATTTAATAACTATTCTAACTAGCTAAAATAAATACAAAGTTACCTGTAAAATAAATATAAATCCTAAAATTGCTACAATGTAATTATTAATTATATTGTAGCTATCTTAGGGTTTATTTTACAGGTAAGTATTTAGTTTTAAATAGAAATAATTTATTAAAGTATAGTGTAGTGTTAGGTGTAATTGTAACTTAGGTTAGTTTTTATTTTACAGGTTAATTTCTCTTTATTTTAACTAGGTAGCTATTAAATAGTTAATAACTATTTAATAGCTATTGTACCTAGTTAAAATAAATTGAAAGTTACCTGTAAAATAAAAATAAATGCTAAGATAGCTACAATATAATTATTATTTATATTGTAGCTATATTAGGGTTTATTTTACAGGTATGTATTTAGTTTTAAATAGGATTAACTTAGTTAATAAGAGAAATATTATTTAGATTTATTTAATTAATATTTAAGTTAGGGGGGTGTTAGGGTTAGTGTTAGAATTAGGTTTAGGGGTTAATAATTTTATTACAGTGGCAGTGGTGTAGTGGGGGGCAGGATAGGGGTTAATAATTTTATTATAGGTGGCGACGGTGTAGGGGGGCAGATTAGGGGTTAATAAGTTTAATATAGGTTGCGGCGGGCTCCGGGAGCGGCGGTTTAGGGGTTAAACTATTTATTTAGTTGCGGCGAGGTCCGGGATCAGCAGGATAGGGGTTTATAACTTTATTATAGAGGGCGGCGGTATAGGGGGGGCAGGATAGGGGTTACTAGGTATAATGTAGGTGGCGGCGGTGTCCAGCAGCGGCGGTTTAGGGGTTAATACATTTATTATAGTTGCGGCGGGGTCTAGGAGCGGCGGTTTAGGGGTTAATAACTTTATTTAGTTGCGGGAGGCTCCGGGGGCGCCGGTATAGGGGGTAGAACAGTGTAGTTAGTGTGGGTGCTTAGTGACAGGCTAGCAATAAAGCTGTCAAAAAGCCGAAGAGCAGCGAGATCGGATGAGTGATAACTCTCACAGTCCGCTGCTCATCGCCCCGTACTTGGTGCACGTCTTTTTGACAGTTTTTTTGATAACTTAGGCGACATTTTGCAGGTCCACTGCGGCGATGGTAGGCGAGCTTAGACAGGCGTATTGGACCAGCGAAGGCAGGTAAAGTAGACGGCTTGATAAATACCCCCCAATGTGGCTACCCTTGTTATCTGCAGATAGAAGCCCAGACTAGCTCCTCCCAAATACAGCAAATTTCTGGGGAAGTTTGGTTGTTGAAAAAATATGTTAATTTGCTTTAACAAAATTTACAGAGTTGACTGATGTGTCAATCTATAGTAGCATAACATAAATTAATAATTACATCATGTTTACTGTCCATTTAATTCCCAGAAAGGCAACCTGGGTTTATTACTGTAGAGATGTTTTCTTTTTCTTGCATATGAATGTTGTGTTCTTTTGTCAATGAAGAGGAAAATGTTAGCATCTTGTATCAGATCAGTGGTCTTAATTATGTGCACTCAATAACCTTAGCACATTCTGCAATAGTCCAGGGCACTCACATACACCAGCAACAAGAAAAGGGAAATTCTCTCCACTCAGTTCATATGGAGCAATTTATTGCAACAGATATTTATGGCCTTACTTTAACCCTTTACATGGCTTTGACCCTTTCTCACTGAAAATAAATATTTCAGTATTTTTGATTGGAAGGTAGACAAGATTACATCCTGTTATAAATAATAATCATTATTTGTAAACCCACACAAGGTGCAGCCTTATTGTATCACAATAGTATCTAATGCTGCTACATTATATGAAAAACTTGAAATCAAAATAATTAACTGGTTTGTTTCTGGGCTAATAGAAGGTCATATGGGCTTTGTGCCAGGCAGATAATGAAGAGATGAAGCTATTAAGGCAGTAGTGTGTATATACAATATATATATATATATATATCCCAGATCATTCAGGTCCACTGTATGTGTGAGAAGGAATTCAGTAACATGAGAATTGGAGTGAATAAGGAGTTATTCTGTAAGGTAAAAAAGGTAATATCTCTGTGTAAAATTGGGACTTTTTAACCCTATAATGATCAATGACGGAATTATTCAGTCATGGAACATTTGAGTAAACTAAAGCTGTGTCCTTAGGGGGTTAACAAGAAGGTAACGTTGCAGGGAACATATTTAAATGCCCCTCTCTAATATTTCTTTGAACTGGTGCAGAAATAGATAAGAAATTTCACTTTGTGCAGTCACCTGACAGGACTGTCTTCTCTCTCCTCTTCTATTTGTATTGATATTTAGCACTGTGCCCCCTAGGATTAGAGAAAAACGTAAAATAACATGAATAAAATAGGTTCAGCAAACCACATATTAACTATATTTACCAGGAGCAGATTTTTCCTTTCTATTTTTTAAATATTAAATGACTGGCAAAGGGGTGCAAATTTTCAGATATACTTAAAGGGACATTAAACACTTTGAGATGGTAATATAAAATGATAAATCGTATATATAAAAAACATCATCTTTACAATATACTTTCACAGAGGCACTGCCTCTGTGTAGTTCTGGACTCTTATACCTCATATATAATCCTCATTAGTATAGGTTACATTTTATGGGTCAAGGTGCTGGATATTAAAATGAAAGTATATAAACACACAGAAGAAGATAAAGATGCCCTCCAAGAAAATAATACACTGGTTAGCACTCACAAGTCAGATTGCTCTAATTTGGAATAGAGATTGAACAATCAATTAGATATATGGTGGATGCTGTGGCAATAATAAACGTAACTTTCTTTCCTAAGATATGGTGAGTCCACGGCTTGAGTAATTACTGTTGGGAATATCACTCCTGACCAGCAGGAGGAGGCAAAGAGCACCACAGTTAAACTGCTAAGTATCACTCCCTTACCCACAACCCCCAGTCATTCTCTTTGCCTTCGGTGCATGGAGGAGGTGAAGTTTAGGTGTCTGAAGAAAATTTTTGATTTAATCTACAAGCAAGTTTTGGGGTATAGCTGTATTCCACGTCATTCCTTGCAGTCAGGTAGTGGTGGCTATAAAGCAGTTAGGAACTTGTAAAGAGGTACTTACTGTGTTTTCCTAACAATTGCTGCCCTAGTTTAGAAAGCTAGAGTTGGCTACTCTGTTCTTTCTTTTTCAAAGGTCTCTGTGAAGAACTGTGTCTTCTCATACCTTGTAACTGTCTACATGCCGGACAGCGGAGCAGGTAAGTGCTTTTTCTTCCAGTTGGGGAGACCATGCACTTAACAAATTAAAAGACACTGCTTTTTTATTGGGACATAGATAATCCTGTTGTATGGGTTACATGTGTGAGACTAACATTTAAATCCTTTTAAAAAGAAAGGGTAAAATGTTTTTAGTATTATTATTATCATTTATTTGTATAGCGTCGCCAAATTCCGTAGCGCTGGGTACAATGATAGGGGTATACAATGACAAGGATTTGTGATACAATACAAAACATAACAAGACTAAACAAATCTAGCACAGGAGGAAGAGGGCCCTGCTCCGGAGAGCTCACAGTCTATAGGTTTAGGGTGCAGAGACATAAGGTTGGGGTAGCTTGTTACATCGGTTGTATTTGCAGCAGTGAGTCAGGCAGTTCATGTACATGTATTAGCTTGGTTCGGATGCGGGATGGAGGAGAGATGGTAAGCCTCTCTGAATAGGTGGGTTTTCAAGGATCTTCTGAAGCTATACAAGGTTGGAGACAGTCTGATGGAGCGGGGTAGAGAGTTCCATAGGACAGGAGCAGCACGTGCAAAGTCATGGAGGCGGGAGTGGGATGTAGAGATAACAGGAGTGTAGAGACGTAGGTCAGAGGTTGATCGAAGAGGACGATTTCTGACACATATTTACTTGATAAAATAATTCAAGTTTAAACTGAAAGTAAGGCTGACTTTTCTATTTCAGCAGCTTATTCATTTCCCCTTTGCTTTAAAATAAGACTATGCAACATTTGAAACTGTCCGGTTTGAAAAAACGGATATTTCTGGTACTTAGTGTACCAGGAAGCTATTTTTAGTGCCTCTCTGTGTCGCAGCAGTAATTTAAGCTTGTCAGTTGTGGTCACATGACCGGCTTTACTTCATAACGTTTCTGAGTAAAAAGTTGTTTTTCTCCATTTCTGGGTGATCTGGCTTTAATTGGTAGCGGTAAGGCACCTCAGTAATTGAGGTGTGGGGTTGCCTGAGGGGTATTTTAGAGGTTTATTTGATGTTTATTAAATGTTTTTTCTTAACTTTTCTCACATAATTTTAGCTGGGGATCAATCCTAATTTGGGATAAAATTTAAAGTGTATTTTTTCCTTAGCTTATTTTAAATGAATATTAAAATCTTTGAAACTTATCTGTACAAGTTTATTTACTGTTTCACAACATGTCTGATATGGAGCAAGAGCCTGCTCTCATGAATTCATGATTATTATGTTTAGATGCACAAATTGTAGCTCCTATGCAATTTTGTTCTTCATGTGTCAAGAAAACCTTGCAAAATAAAGGTAACATTTTTTAGCCTAATGTCTCTCAGGATGATGCTGTTAAAATAATACCTTAGCTTTCTCCTGCTACGTCCCAAACCTCAATGGTGTCACATGTAGTGCCCTGCGGTTCCTTTATAACTCCTAGTGGAGTTTATTTAAAAGCAGAAATTGCTGCCCAGGTATATTCTGCGGTATCTGCAGCATTGTCTATCATTCACAGATTACAGGAAAAACGCAAGAGGAAATCTAGAAATCAGAAAGTAAGATGCCTCTCCTCAGTTCTGCTTCCCAAGTTGCCCTTTCTCATAAGTCTGATGAGGAGGATACATCGGGACTTTCTGAGGGTGAAATCTCAGATTCGGACAGTATGATTCTTTCTTCTGAGACTTAGGTGGTATCATTCAGATTTAAGTTTGAACACCTTTGTGTTTGTTAAAGGAGGTTTTAACTATTTTAGATGACTCCAATACCCCTGTCGTTATCACTCCTAAGAAATCTAGTAATCTTAATAGTCTTAATAGTCTTAATAGTTTCTTTGATGATCCTTCCACTTCAGAGGTTTTTTCTGTGCCGGACCATGCTTTTTCCCCGTCTCCCATTTTTAAGAAAATGTTTCCTGTCAAGGACTCCATTAAAGACCCTTTGGTATACTGTACCCAAAGTTGAAGGGGCCATTTCCACTCTGGCTAAGAGAACCACTATTCCTATTGAGGATAGCTGCTCTTTTTAGGATCCAATGGACAAGAAGCTGGAGGCTTATTTGAAAAAGATTTATGTTCATCAAGGTCTCCAATGGCAACCTGCGGTGTGTATTGCCACCGTGACTAGTGCGGCATCTTATTGGTTCGATGCCTTGTCTGATTCTCTTCAAGTAGAGATTTCCTTGGATGAAATTTAGGATAGGATTAAAGCTCTTAAGTTGGCCAATTCCTTTATTGCAGATGCCATTTTACAGGTTGTTAGACTAGGAGCTAAAACTTTTAGTTTCGCTGTCCTAGCCCGCAGGGCGTTATGGTTGAAATCCTGGTCTGCGGACGTTTCCTCTGAAGTCAAGCTTCTGGCGATTCCTTACAAGGGCAAAACATTGTTTGGACCCGGTTTGGCAGAAATGATCTCTGATATTACAGGTGGAAAAGGATCTTTTCTACCTCAAGATAAAAAGAATAGGCCTAAAGGACATCAAAATAATTTTTGTTCCTTGCGTGACATCAGAGGAAAGCCTTCCCCTTCTTCTTCCAAGCAGGAACAATCCAAGTCTACTTGGAAACCCAATCAGTCTTGGAACAAGGAGAAACAATCAAAGAAACCCGCAGCTGATTCTAAATCAGCATGAAGGGTTTGCCCCAGATCTGGGATCAGATCAAGTGGGGGCCTGACTTTCTCAGTTCTCTCAAGCCTGGATATGAGATGTCCCAGAAGCCTGGACTGTGGACATAGTATCCCAGGGTTACAAATTGGAATTCAAGACTTTTCCTCCTAGAGGCAGATTCCGTCTCTCAAGATTATCTGCAGAGAGAGACGTTCTTGAAATGTATATAACATCTTTCCTCCCTGGGAGTAATAGTTCCAGTTCCAGTGCAGGAACAGGGTCTTGGGTTCTACTCCAACCTATTTGTGGTTCCTAAAAAAGAGGTAACTTTCCATCGCATTCTAGACTTGAAGTGTCTAAACAAGTTTCTCAAAGTTCCATCCTTTAAGATGGAGACTATATGCTTAATTCTTCCTTTAGTACAAGAGGGTCAGTTCATGACAACCATATACCTAAAGGATGTGTATCTTCATGTTCCTATTCACAGGGACCATCACGGATTCCTGAGATTTACCTTTCTGGACAAACATTTCCAGTTCGTATCCCTTCCATTTGGTCTAGCCACAGCTCCCATAATTTTTTCAAAGGTTCTGGGAGCTCTTTTGGCAGTGATCCGTTCTCGTGGAATTACTGTGGCACCCTACCTGGACAACATATTGGTTCAGGCGCCATATTTTCAGCAAGCAAAATCTCACACAGAGATATTGTTGTCTTTTCTTTGTTCCCACGGATGGAATGTGAATCTGGACAAAATCTCCCTTTCCCCTGCTACAAGAGTAGTGTTCTTAGGGACCATAATAGATTCTCTATTGATGATTATTTTTCTGACAGAGGTCAGGAAAAACAAAATCATTTCCTCTTGCCTCTCTCTTCAGACTACTGCTCATCCTTAGGTGGCTCAATGTATGGAGGTAATTGGTCTGATGGTGGCTTCCATAGACATCATTTCTTTTGCCCGATTCCATTTGAGAGCTCTCCAGTTCTGCATGCTCAGAAAATGGAATGGTGACCATGCAGATCTATTTTAGGGAATAGATTTAGATCAGTCATCAAGGGATTCTCTCCCGTGGTGGATTTCTCAGGAACATCTGTCTTAGGGCACATGCTTTTGGAGACCTTCCTGGGTGATTGTGACCACGGACACCACCCTGCTGAGCTGGGGAGCAGTCTGGAACTCGTTAAAAGCTCAAGGCCTTTGAACTCAGGAGGAGTCTGCTCTTACCATCAACATCTTGGAGTTGAGGGCAATTTACAATGCTCTATTAGCTTGGCCTCAGTTGTCCTCAGCCCAGTTTATCATGTTCCAGACAGACAACATAACCTCCGTGGCTTACATCAATCACCAGGGAGGAACTCAGAGTTCCTTAGCCATGAAGGAGACCCACAATTGCTGTCTATCTGCCATCCACATTCCAGGAGTAGATAACTGGGAAGCGGATGTTCTGAGCAGACAGACTTTTCATCCCGGGGAGTGGGAACTTCATTCGGAGGTGTTTTCCAGCTTAGTCCTTAAATGGGGGGGTCTGATGTTGTCCCGTCAGAACACCAAGCTTCCAAAATATGGTTCAAGGTCAAGAGATTCCGCAAGCCATTTTGATAGATGCTCTGGCGGTTCCTTGGGTTTTCAGGTTGGAATACCTGTTTCCTCCATTTGCTCTCCTTCCATGAGTCATAGCTTGTATCAAACAGGAGAGGGCATCAGTGATTCTAATAACCCCTGCATGCCCTCGCAGGATCTGGTTTGCAGACCTAGTGGGGATGTCATCTCTCCCACCTTGGAGACTACCTCTGAGGAAGGACCTCCTGATTCAGAGTCCCTTCCTTCATTCAAATCTCGCTTCTCTGAAGCTGACTGCTTGGAGATTGAACACTTAATTCTGTCTAAGCGTGGTTTTTATGAGTCGGTCATTGAGACCATGATTCATGCTCCCAAGCCTGTTACTAGAGGGATTTACCATAAGATATGGCATAAATATCTTTATTGGTGTGAATCCAAGGGCTACTCTTGGAGTAGAATTATCATTCCTAGAATTGTATCTTTTCTTCAGGAAGGCCTGGAGAAGGGATTGTCAGTCAGTACCCTGAAGGGTCAGATTTCTGCTTTATCAGTTTTACTACATAAACATTTGGCGGATTTGCCAGATGTGCAATCTTTTTGTCAGGCCTTGGTCAAAATCAGGCCTGTCTTTAAGTCTGTTGCTCCTCCTTGGAGCCTTAACCTTGTTCTTAAAGTTTTACAGCTGGCTCGGTTTGAGCCGTTGCATTCCATAGACATTAAGTTGTTATCTTGGAAGGTTTTGTTTCTTGTTGCTATCTCTTCTGCTCGAGGAGTCTCGGAACTATAAGCTCTGCAGTGCAATTCCCCTTATCTTATTTTTCATGCCGATAAGGCGGTTCTTCGCACTAAGTTAGGTTTCCTTCCTAAGGTTGTTTCTAATAGAAATATCAATCAGGAAATTGTTTTTCCCTCTCTGTGTCCTAATCCTTCTTCTTCCAAAGAACGTTTGTTACACAATTTGGATGTTGTACGTGCTCTTAAATTCTACTTACAGGCTACTAAGGATTTTCGTCAGTCCTCTGCCCTCTTTGTCTGTTTCTCTGGGAAATGTAAAGGTCAGAAAGCTACTGCTACTACTTTCTTTTTGGTTACGAAGTATCATTATTTTTGGCTTATGAGACTGCTGGACAGCAGCCTCCTGAGAGAATTACGGCTCATTCCACAAGAGCTGTTTTCTCTTCTTGGGCTTTCAAAAATTAAGATTCTGTGGAACAAATTTGCAAGGCGTCAACTTGGTCTTCTCTACATACTTTTTCCAAATTTGATACGTTTGCCTCGGCTGAGGCTTCTTTTGGGAGAAAGGTTCTTCAAGCTGTGGTGCCTTCTGTTTAGGACTGCCTATCTTGTCCCTCCCTATTTATCCATGTCCTCTAGCTGTGGTATTGGTTCCCAACATTAATTACTCAAGCCGTGGACTCACCATATCTTAGGAAAAAAAACTAAATGTATGCTTACCTGATAAATTTCTTTCTTTACGGATATGGTGAGTCCACGGCCCCACCTTTTATTTAAAGACAGTTGTTCTTTTGACTCTAACCTCAGGCACCTTTACACCTTGTGTTACTCCTTTTTCTCCATTTTCCTTTGTTCGAATGACTGGGGGTTGTGGGTAAGGGAGTGACACTTAGCAGTTTAACTGTGGTGCTCCTGCTGGCTAGGAGTGATATTCCCAACAGTAATTACTCAAGCCGTGGACTCACCATATCCAGAAATAAATAAATTTATCAGGTAAGCATAAATTTTGTTTTTTATTGGGGAGCCAAAATAAAATCAGTGAGGGGAAAACACCAATTAAAAACACACAAAGGTGAAACAAATTGTGACTTGCTGAGGTCAAAAAAATAATTGTATGTACAATGTTACTGCTCATGTAGCATGGTCGGTATGTTAGGTGTATCTTGAAATCACAATGAGTTAAACTCAATGGGGTTGTGGTTACTGTATAAGTTTGTGTTAGAGATAACCAACAAATCTATTTTGTATTAGCGAAGTAGAAAGTTAAGTATGATTAATATTGCTATATCATTGCACAAACACTCCTTATTTTATTCACTTGTGATTAGTATCAAGCATCGACTGAATGGGGCAAAAGTGGTGGTTACTTTTCAGTTTCTAAGTAACAAACAATATGGTTTATAGAATCTGCTACCAGTTTAATGTAACAACACTATAAGCACTGAATCAGAGTGTGTAGCGCCAACAATCACATAGTATAAGTTGTATCATATGTTGCAAGTATCAAACCGCTATTACAAATGAGTTCCCCTTAGTTACTATATCTTAGTAACCATCTGCTAGATATGAAGCTTCTACACAGATCATGTTCCGCTGAGCATATAAACACATAGTTAAAAAGAAAATTTATTATCATTAAGTCCAAAAAAAAGCGATGCCCAAATTGATACCCTGTATATCACAAGAGATTCCCCATTAGTTACTCTATCAGTGAGTCAAGTGTGATCACCAAAAATATCCCTGCAAATAATAGTATAACAGCGATATTGATCAGCAAGAGAGTAAGGAATAAATACTAGTTTCAACCAATTGCTAACTAAAAGTTCCTAAGACTCCTCACCAATTCCCTAACATGTTTAGCCGTTGCAATGATATAGCAATATTAATCATACTTAACTTTCTACTTCGCTAATACAAAATAGATTTGTTGGTTATCTCTAACATAAACTTATACAGTAACCACAACCCCACTGAGTTTAACTCATTGTGATTTCAAGATACACCTAACATACCGACCATGCTACATGAGCAGTAACATTGTACATACTATTATTTGTTTGACCTCAGCAAGTCACGATTTGTTTCACCTTTGTGTGTTTTTAATTGGTGTTTTCTCCTCACTGATTTTATTTTGGCTCCCCAATAAAAGTTACGTTTTATTATTGCCACAGCATCCACCATATATCTAGTTGATTGTTTAATCTCTATTACAAATCAAAGCAATCTGACTCATGAGTGCTTACCAGTGTATTCTTTTCTTGGAGTGTGTGTATATACTTTCATTATTTGTTTTGTCCCCTTTTCCTGTAATTCCATTCTGAAATTGTGAGCTTTTCAGTTGCTGTTAGAAATGGAAGTGCAGAACCCTGTTATATACCACACAGCCATTGGCTGCACACTCTAGAGACCTATTTATAAAGGTCCCTAATTGGCCACAGCAGAGAAGGTAACCTAAGTTACAACATGGCCGCTCCCATTGTTTTATAGACACTAAAACTTTACACTTATTTTGTCAATGAAACTTTAATAAATACATCTACATGTTATTCTAAGACTAATCTTTTCTTTGAATGCTTTATTTTATCTAGCATTTATTTAGTGTTTTAATTAATTTTACGTTTAAAATGATTTTATAAGCATCAGTTTCTTCACTTTCAGTCTTCATCTGTTCCAAGGTACTTATCCTACACAAATAGAGTCTTGGGGGCCGAATAGGAGCTATCAGGCTCGCCAGGAACAGCAGCGGTCTTAAGACTGCTGCTCCATAACTGGGCCATTGCTTCTGAGGCTTCGGTCTGCAATCCGCCCGATCCTATACGATCGTGCTGATTGACACCCCTGCTAGCATGTGATTGGCCGAGAATCTGCAGGGGGTGGCATTGCACAAGCAGTTCTGGTAAACTGCTCGTGCAATGTTAAATCTGTCGGCGTTCAGCAATGTCTGTCGGACATTATACGCTACAGCCTATCATGTCGGACAGACACTGATAAATCGGCCCCTTGTGGTCAACTGCGTTCTTCTGCTGCTCCTTTTTTTCATGGTTTATGTTGTTATTTCAGACCAAATCCTAAAAGCAAAATAACAAACTCAAGAACTTATTTATCGTACTGCATTAAATAGCTAGGGTTAAAAAGCAGCCAATGAAACATATCTGCAGATACAAATGTGTAGCATGAATAGAACAATACAATAAATATATCTGCAGATACAAATGTGTAGCATGAATAGAACAATACAATGAGACATATCTGCATATAAAAATGTGTAGCATGAATAGAACAATACAATAAATATATCTGCAGATACAAATGTGTAGCATGAATAGAACAATACAATGAGACATATCTGCAGATACAAATGTGTAGCATGAATAGAACAATACAATAAATATATCTGCAGATAAAAATGTGTAGCATGAATAGAACAATACAATAAATATATCTGCAGATAAAAATGTGTAGCATGAATAGAACAATACAATAAATATATCTGCAGATAAAAATGTGTAGCATGAATAGAACAATACAATAAATATACAGTGTTGGGAAACAAACCTACTTGTCTTTGTCTGGTGATAAACGTTAAAAAGAACCCATCAATAGGTCATTCTATTTAATAAAAGTGCATCTGGTGAGAGTAATGAAGAAATATTTAGGCAGAAAGAAAGGAAAGGGCGTTACATGTGACTGTTCAGAAGGGAACTAAGTCATTCAAAGTAAAACATTTGCGTGGGCGCATTAGCGCGCATATTACAAGTTGAAAGTAAAAACGTAACTTCAGGATTTTGGATAGCGTGGCTCCTCCCCATTGACTTCTATGAGGCGCATTAAAAAACAACAACTATTAGTTATTACTACGCTATCAACTACGCTAAATCTGGAGGTGCATTAGGAATATTTCAAATTCCTATGAAGTAAATTATATATAAATATATATATTTTAAAATAAAAAGAACATTTTTTCTAAGTGAGAACATAGGAATTTCAAGTATTTCTATGTATAAACATTAAAACATTAAAATTGAATAAAACTAATTTTGCTTGTTTTAACAAATTTGACTGGAAAGGCTCAAAAGTGTATATATATATATATATATATATATATATACATACATATATTTATTTATATGTATATATGTATTTAAGTGTTTATATGTGTATATATGTATATGTGTATTTAAGTGTTTATATGTGTATATATGTATATGTGTATTTAAGTGTTTATATGTGTATATATGTATATGTGTATTTAAGTGTTTATATGTGTATATATGTATTTAAGTGTTTATATGTGTATATATGTATATGTGTATTTAAGTGTTTATATGTGTATATATGTATATGTGTATTTAAGTGTTTATATGTGTATATATGTATATGTGTATTTAAGTGTTTATATGTGTATATATGTATTTAAGTGTTTATATGTGTATATATGTATATGTGTATTTAAGTGTTTATATGTGTATATATGTATATGTGTATTTAAGTGTTTATATGTGTATATATGTAAATGTGTATTTAAGTGTTTATATGTGTATATATGTATATGTGTATTTAAGTGTTTATATGTGTATATATGTATATGTGTATTTAAGTGTTTATATGTGTATATATGTATATGTGTATTTAAGTGTTTATATGTGTATATATGTATATGTGTATATATGTATATGTGTATTTAAGTGTTTATATGTGTATATATGTATATGTGTATATATGTATATGTGTATTTAAGTGTTTATATGTGTATATATGTATATGTGTATATATGTATATGTGTATTTAAGTGTTTATATGTGTATATATGTATATGTGTATTTAAGTGTTTATATGTGTATATATGTATTTAAGTGTTTATATGTGTATATATGTATATGTGTATTTAAGTGTTTATATGTGTATATATGTATATGTGTATTTAAGTGTTTATATGTGTATATATGTATATGTGTATTTAAGTGTTTATATGTGTATATATGTATATGTGTATTTAAGTGTTTATATGTGTATATATGTATATGTGTATATATGTATATGTGTATTTAAGTGTTTATATGTGTATATATGTATATGTGTATATATGTATATGTGTATATAAGTGTTTATATGTGTATATATGTATATGTGTATATATGTATATGTGTATATATGTATATGTGTATTTAAGTGTTTATATGTGTATATATGTATACGTGTATTTAAGTGTTTATATGTGTATATATGTATATGTGTATTTAAGTGTTTATATGTGTATATATGTATATTTGTATTTAAGTGTTTATATGTGTATATATGTATTTAAGTGTTTATATGTGTATATATGTATATGTGTATTTAAGTGTTTATATGTGTATATATGTATATGTGTATTTAAGTGTTTATATGTGTATATATGTATATGTGTATTTAAGTGTTTATATGTGTATATATGTATTTAAGTGTTTATATGTGTATATATGTATATGTGTATTTAAGTGTTTATATGTGTATATATGTATATGTGTATTTAAGTGTTTATATGTGTATATATGTATATGTGTATTTAAGTGTTTATATGTGTATATATGTATATGTGTATTTAAGTGTTTATATGTGTATATATGTAAATGTGTATTTAAGTGTTTATATGTGTATATATGTATATGTGTATTTAAGTGTTTATATATGTATATATGTATATGTGTATTTAATTGTTTATATGTGTATATATGTATATGTGTATTTAAGTGTTTATTTGTGTATATATGGATATGTGTATATATGTATATGTGTATTTAAGTGTTTATATGTGTATATATGTATATGTGTATTTAAGTGTTTATATGTGTATATATGTGTATTTAAGTGTTTATATGTGTATATATGTATATGTGTATTTAAGTGTTTATATGTGTATATATGTATATGTGTATTTAAGTAAATAAAAAGAGAGAAGCGCTCAACCTGGAAACGAACAATAGCATAATAGCTTGTTCTATGGCTAGTTACCACCCAAGAAGCAGCCTCTTTTTGCTCAACATGTGCCTTTCACAGAGAAAAACTTTCCTGAAGCATATCAGTCTGATCCTGACTTCACAGTACAGTCCAGCCCCGAAATACCAGGCAATCCTTCTCTGAACGAGAGAAACAGCAAAACCCCAGACGTACGTTTCGGCCTATTGTGGGCCTCGTCAGTGAGGTGCAGCCATATCCCTCTAGGCACACTGAGCAACGGGTCCACGTCTGGATTCCCGCATCACACTTAGGGAGACTTCCCAAAATGTCATAATTTGCATAAATAAAAAGAGAGAAGCGCTCAACCTGGAAACGAACAATAGCATAATAGCTTGTTCTATGGCTAGTTACCACCCAAGAAGCAGCCTCTTTTTGCTCAACATGTGCCTTTCACAGAGAAAAACTTTCCTGAAGCATATCAGTCTGATCCTGACTTCAAAGTACAGTCCAGCCCCGAAATACCAGGCAATCCTTCTCTGAACGAGAGAAACAGCAAAACCCCAGACGTACGTTTCGGCCTATTGTGGGCCTCGTCAGTGAGGTGCAGCCATATCCCTCTAGGCACACTGAGCAACGGGTCCACGTCTGGATTCCCGCATCACACTTAGGGAGACTTCCCAAAATGTCATAATTTGCATAAATAAAAAGAGAGAAGCTCTCAACCTGGAAACGAACAATAGCATAATAGCTTGTTCTATGGCTAGTTACCACCCAAGAAGCAGCCTCTTTTTGCTCAACATGTGCCTTTCACAGAGAAAAACTTTCCTGAAGCATATCAGTCTGATCCTGACTTCACAGTACAGTCCAGCCCCGAAATACCAGGCAATCCTTCTCTGAACGAGAGAAACAGCAAAACCCCAGACGTACGTTTCGGCCTATTGTGGGCCTCGTCAGTGAGGTGCAGCCATATCCCTCTAGGCACACTGAGCAACGGGTCCACGTCTGGATTCCCGCATCACACTTAGGGAGACTTCCCAAAATGTCATAATTTGCATAAATAAAAAGAGAGAAGCGCTCAACCTGGAAACGAACAATAGCATAATAGCTTGTTCTATGGCTAGTTACCACCCAAGAAGCAGCCTCTTTTTGCTCAACATGTGCCTTTCACAGAGAAAAACTTTCCTGAAGCATATCAGTCTGATCCTGACTTCACAGTACAGTCCAGCCCCGAAATACCAGGCAATCCTTCTCTGAACGAGAGAAACAGCAAAACCCCAGACGTACGTTTCGGCCTATTGTGGGCCTCATCAGTGAGGTGCAGCCATATCCCTCTAGGCACACTGAGCAACGGGTCCACGTCTGGATTCCCGCATCACACTTAGGGAGACTTCCCAAAATGTCATAATTTGCATAAATAAAAAGAGAGAAGCGCTCAACCTGGAAACGAACAATAGCATAATAGCTTGTTCTATGGCTAGTTACCACCCAAGAAGCAGCCTCTTTTTGCTCAACATGTGCCTTTCACAGAGAAAAACTTTCCTGAAGCATATCAGTCTGATCCTGACTTCACAGTACAGTCCAGCCCCGAAATACCAGGCAATCCTTCTCTGAACGAGAGAAACAGCAAAACCCCAGACGTACGTTTCGGCCTATTGTGGGCCTCGTCAGTGAGGTGCAGCCATATCCCTCTAGGCACACTGAGCAACGGGTCCACGTCTGGATTCCCGCATCACACTTAGGGAGACTTCCCAAAATGTCATAATTTGCATAAATAAAAAGAGAGAAGCGCTCAACCTGGAAACGAACAATAGCATAATAGCTTGTTCTATGGCTAGTTACCACCCAAGAAGCAGCCTCTTTTTGCTCAACATGTGCCTTTCACAGAGAAAAACTTTCCTGAAGCATATCAGTCTGATCCTGACTTCACAGTACAGTCCAGCCCCGAAATACCAGGCAATCCTTCTCTGAACGAGAGAAACAGCAAAACCCCAGACGTACGTTTCGGCCTATTGTGGGCCTCGTCAGTGAGGTGCAGCCATATCCCTCTAGGCACACTGAGCAACGGGTCCACGTCTGGATTCCCGCATCACACTTAGGGAGACTTCCCAAAATGTCATAATTTGCATAAATAAAAAGAGAGAAGCGCTCAACCTGGAAACGATCAATAGCATAATAGCTTGTTCTATGGCTAGTTACCACCCAAGAAGCAGCCTCTTTTTGCTCAACATGTGCCTTTCACAGAGAAAAACTTTCCTGAAGCATATCAGTCTGATCCTGACTTCACAGTACAGTCCAGCCCCGAAATACCAGGCAATCCTTCTCTGAACGAGAGAAACAGCAAAACCCCAGACGTACGTTTCGGCCTATTGTGGGCCTCGTCAGTGAGGTGCAGCCATATCCCTCTAGGCACACTGAGCAACGGGTCCACGTCTGGATTCCCGCATCACACTTAGGGAGACTTCCCAAAATGTCATAATGTATTTAAGTGTTTATATGTGTATATATGTATATGTGTATTTAAGTGTTTATATGTGTATATATGTAAATGTGTATTTAAGTGTTTATATGTGTATATATGTATATGTGTATATATGTATATGTGTATTTAAGTGTTTATATGTGTATATATGTATATGCGTATATATGTATATGTGTATATAAGTGTTTATATGTGTATATATGTATATGTGTATATATGTATATGTGTATATATGTATATGTGTATTTAAGTGTTTATATGTGTATATATGTATATGTGTATATATGTATATGTGTATATAAGTGTTTATATGTGTATATATGTATATGTGTATATATGTATATGTGTATTTAAGTGTTTATATGTGTATATATGTATATGCGTATATATGTATATGTGTATATAAGTGTTTATATGTGTATATATGTATATGTGTATATATGTATATGTGTATATATGTATATGTGTATTTAAGTGTTTATATGTGTATATATGTATATGTGTATATATGTATATGTGTATTTAAGTGTTTATATGTGTATATATGTATGTATGTGTGCACATACATATTTACAAATATAAACACAAAGATATATATAATATACTTGGGAATATTAGTATTAACATAGGTGGCAAGTGGAACGAGGGCGGTAAGGGGTTTTGCTAGCAGATCTGAGAGAACTTACTATAAATGTCAAGCCTTAGTCATGAGAGTGGAGTGTGCGCTGGGGGAACCGGGCGACCAGTAGAAATAGTAGAATGTTTGGGGAGAATAATTCCCCTCATTGCATATAAATGATGGCAAATGTGTTTTATTTTCTGTTGAACTAAATAAATAGTCTGTGGCTGTAGGATTACTAATTAAAGTAGTCTGGAGCAATGAATATGGCTAACTTAGTTCTGCATTCCAGGGATGGATGGGGCACTGCCCAGATCTGATGCTTCAAGGGTCACAGACCCTGTGATGTGTAAAAAAGACTCTAGCTCAGCAGTGTAGTCTGTAAATGTTGTACTAGTGCGCCAGGGGATCGGACTTGTTTACTGCCAGACATCCTGTAGCAAACAGCTGAGGGAGCAGGTAATAGGGAACTATTGCAAAAACTCTCTTAATGTCAGTGCAAGTACCCCTAACAGAGCAGGTTTTTATTATATCTGAACCAGAACACAGGTGAAATAATCAGATGATGGGTGAGAGCTGGTTAGAAACCATGGTTACTGATCAGCTGATTTTATTACAAGGACAGAGACTCATATGTTGCATAACCTTTTCCTTTACTGCTCAACAGCCATTCAAAGTAACAGTAAATAATTTAAATATATAACATAGAAACAACAGAAAATAATATTCGCCTAGATTTGGAGTTTTGTCGGTAAAGACTTGCGTTGCTAACAAGCCTTTTTTTTCCAGCGCACCCTTAAGACAACGCTGGTATTACGAGTTTTCTGAATGGCTGCGTTAGCCTCAGAAAAGTGAGCTTTGAGCAAATTTAGTGCCACTTCTACTTGTAATACCAGCGTTGCTTACGGTGGCGGTAAGCTGGAAAAACGTGCTCGTGCACGATATCATAGGATACAATGGGGCTGAGCTGGCTGAAAAAAAAACTAACACCTGCAAAAAAGCAGCTCCTAACGCAGCCCCATTGTTTCCTATGGGGAAACACTTTCTAAATCTACACCTAACACCCTAACATGAACCCCGAGTCTAAACACCCCTAACCTTACACTTATTAACCCTTAATCTGCCGCCCCCGCTATCTCTGACACCTGCATTATATTATTAACCCCTAATCTGCCGCCCCTGCTATCGCTGACACCTACATTATATTATTAACCCCTAATCTGCTGACCGGACACCACCGCCACCTACATTATAGCTATGAACCCCTAATCTGCTGTCCCTAAGATTGCCGACACCTATATTATATTTATTAACCCCTAATCTGCCCCCCCAATTTCGCCGCCACATACCTACACTTATTAACCCCTAATCTGCCGACCGGACATCGTCGCCACTATAATAAATGTATTAACCCCTAAACTACCACACTCCCGCCTCGCAAACACTATAATAAATTGTATTAACCCCTAATCTGCCCTCCCTAACATCGCCGCCACCTACCTAATCTCCTGCCCCCAACGTCGCCGCTAATATAATAAAGTTATTTACCCCAAAACCTAAGTCTAACCCTAACCCTAACACCCCCCTAAGTTAAATATAATTTAAATAAAACAAACTAAAATTACTATAATTAAATAAATAAATCCTATTTAAAACTAAATACTTACCTTTAAAATAAACCATAAGATAGCTACAAAATAACTAATAGTTACATTGTAGCTATTTTAGGATTTATATTTATTTTACAGGCAACTTTGTATTTATTTTAACTAGGTACAATAGCTATTAAATAGTTATTAACCATTTAATAGCTACCTAGTTAAAATAATTACAAAATTACCTGTAAAATAAATCCTAACCTAAGTTACAAATACACCTGACACTACACTATCAATAAATTAATTAAATAAATTAACTACAATTATCTAAAATAAAATACAATTAAATACACTAAACTATAATACAAACCCCCCCCACTAAATTACAAAAAATAAAAAAATATTACAAGAATTTGAATCTAATTACACCTAATCTAAGCCCCCTAATAAAATAAAAAAGCCCCCCAAAATAATAAAATTCCCTTTCCTAAACTAAATTATAAAGTAACCAGCTCTTTTACCAGCCCTTAAAATGGCTTTTTGCAGGGCATGCCCCAAAGTAATCAGCTCTTTTGCCTGTAAAAAAAAATACAACCCCCCAACATTAAAACCCACCACCCACATATCCCTACTCTAACCCAAACCCTCCTTAAATAAACCTAACACTACCCCCCTGAAGATCACCCTACCTTGAGCCGTGTTCACCCAGCCGGGCCAAAATCTTCATCCAATCCGGGCAATGTGGTCCTCCATCCGGCAGAAGTTTTCATCCATCCACGGGGCAGAAGAGGTCCTCTATCCGGCAGAAGTCTTCATCCATCCGCGGCTCCATCTTCAAGACATCCGACGCGGAACATCCTCCTCGGCCGATGGACTAACGACGAATGAAGGTTCCTTTAAATGACGTCATCCAATTCTATCAGCCAATCGTAATTAAGGTAGGAAAAATCAGATTGGCTGATTTGGTCAGCCAATAGAATGCGAGGTCAATTCTATTGGCTGATCCAATCAGCCAATCGGATTGAACTTCAATCCGATTGGCTGATTAAATCAACCAATCAGATTTTTCCTACCTTAATTCCGATTGGCTGATAGAATCCTATCAGCCAATCGGAATTTGAGGGACGCCATCTTGGATTATTTATGTTTTCTATTTTTTATAAGCCGTTGCCTTTTTTATTGATTTGTATTTTGTTTTATTGTTTGCCTTGTTTATTATTTCATTAGATTCCACTTTTTGCTTTAATTATTTATTTATTATCCTATCTCTTTATATTATCCTGTTTTTTATTGTTGTTCCGTTTTTTCATTTATTCCCTCTTTGTTGTTTTCATTTAGCCTTCTATTTGTACCTCTAGTGTTTTTCTTATTTATTTGCCTCTTGGGCTTTTTACCGTTAATCCAGTCTTTTGTTTTTTCTTATTTTCTACTTGGGTGGCTCTGCTGTGCCTCCCCTTCGCCATTCTTTTTTCTGTCTCACGACTGTGAACACACCCATTTTGTGATGCATCTGTTTACATAATACGGCTCTGACACAATCGTCATTCCCTCCCTCCTCTCTCCTCAGACAGTCACTCCTTCTTTGTAGCTGAGACAAAAGATACTTTTAAGTGTATTTATATAGTTTATATATGTTACTTTTACTCTTTCTAGTCCTACGCATTTATAGTTTATTTACATTTATTTATTTCATGTTATATATTGAATTTTAAAAAAGTAATTTCTTGTACAAATTCAGTCACAACTCTGAGTTAATTTTATTTATTTAACTAATTTATTAGCTTAAATTTAGTTTTATTTTAAATTCTAATGTCTGCAGATGAGTCATTCATTATCTGAGCAATCCATACAAAATATGATCGACAACTCTATAAATGATTTACGTAATAAATTTCAGACAGTCATTAAATCTGTCAATCAGAATGCTAATTCTCCTAGAAAAGCAAAAGAAAAGGAAAAACATTTATCTAAAAATGTAAAGATACATTACTTAAAAGGAAATTGGATAAAGGATCTTATAGTCTGAAGAAAGCAGACAAAAGAGTTAATTCTCGTATTATTAGAAATAAAATTATTTATTCTGACTCAGATTTGGATGTTGTCGCTCCTATGAAACCTGCCGCCAAGAGAAAAGTAGACTTCGTTTCTACATCTGAGTTTTCGGACTCCAGTATGAACACTGATAATAATTCTTGGCATTTAGTTTATACTCAGGAATTTTCTGACAATTCTTCCTCTGATTATTCCCCCCCCAAAAAAAAATAAGAAGTCCAAAAAATAGTCAAAAAGAAAATGAATTGATAATGAAGGACAAGAATATTTAGACCCAGAAGATTTACAGCACCCTCGCTACTCTAATTGGAGACCTTCCAAGAGGGTTGCTAAATTTTTGGATTATTATATGAGGAAATCCCTCTTAGCTAAAGCCAGGTCTACACTTAAGGCGGAATGCCCTAGACCAGATTTACCACATTAAACTGTTACACCAGAAATTGATTCCAACATAGTTAAGCTTCTAGGTAATATGAATTTTAATATTTAGAAAGGCCCTGATAGGTTTTTAAAAGCATGTCAGGACAGATTCCTTGATACCTTAGGCCCTATAACTAAAATATTTGAATTGACTGAAGAGACCATTGTTAATAAATCCATGTTGAATCCATATACTATCAGACAATGGATTCAACATTCTGTTTATTTACTCGGAGATGCAAATACTGCACTCCCTACTCAACGCAGAAGAATAGTATTGCGTAAAATTGATCTGAAAATTTTGGATTTTGCCCCTACTGAAATGGGGTCTCAAGTCGAGGGTTTACTTTTTAGTGATTTAGGCTTAAAAGAATTAAACTCATACGTTAACACATTTAATTAATTAAATAAGGTTAAGACTTCTACCAAAACTATTTTTTATAACCAGATTTTTTTTAAGGAAGGGTTTCTCTTATTCTCACAAGATTTCATTATCAGAAGAAGCCAGACTAAAATTGACCTGGTGGCATTCCAATATAAAAGCCTGAAATGGCAAAGCTATATTTGGAAAGGCACCGGATATTATAATAGAATCGGATGAAAGCAATTCAGTTTGGGGTGCCGTTATGGTTTTCAAATAACAGGCGGCAAATAGTAAAATTTGGAATGCAAGTTGGAATATACTCAGATTGGACAAAGGTAATCATTGGGGTACCCCAGGAATCAGTGCTGGGCCATGTTCTTTTTAATATTTTTATAAATGACTTGGAGCTAGGATTAAATAGCGACATCTCTATTTTTGTAGATGATAAGTAAGTAAGGTCATTAGGTCAGCACAGGATGAACTTTCGTTACAAAGAGACCTGCAAAAATTAGAAGTATGGGCAGGTAAATGGAAAATGAGATTTAATACGGGAAAATGCAAGGTTCTACATTTTGGAAGTAAAAATAAGCAGGCAATTTATTATTTAAATGGGACAAGACTTAGCCAAACAGGAGGAAAGGGATTTGGGGGTAGTAATAGATAACAAGCTAAAGATGGGTGCACAATGCAGGGCAGCAGCTTCAAAGGCTAATAAGATACTAGCATGTATTAAAAGAGGCATTGATTCAAGGGAGGAAAGCATAATTCTGTCACTATATAAAGCCCTGGTAAGACCTCACCTTGAGTATGGAGTGCAGTTCTGGGGACCAATCGCAAAAAAAGATATTGCAGAACTAGAAAAAGTTCTGAGAAGGGCCACAAAGCTAAAAAGGGGATTGGAGAATTTAACCTATGAGGAGAGGCTAGCCAAACTGGGTCTGTTTTCTTTAGAAAAAAGGCACTTAAGAGGTGACATGATTACTTTATATAAATATATTCAAGGCCCATATACAGAGATGGCAGAAGCTCTGTTAATTCCAAGAAAATTGTTTGTGACCAGAGGTCACAATTTAAGGTTGGAGGAAAGGAGATTTAATCTCCTGCAACGGAAATGTTTTTTCACTGTAAGAGCAATAAAATTGTGGAACTCATTACCAAAGGAGGTAGTGAATGCCAATACCCTAGATACATTTAAAAATTATTTGGATACATTTCTGTCTATAAACAAAATTCATGGATATGATTGCTCGTATTAAACGGGTCACCTTTTAGTGGGATTATTTAAGTTTAACTGGAGCTTTTTGTATATATTTTTGATTTGTACAAGATTTGTATAACTCGATGGACTTCTTTTTTCAACTTCATCTACTATGTTACTATGTTACTATGTAAGTTACACATAACTTGTCTAAGATGAATTGTAGGTTCCTTTGCAATAAAAAGCTTCATCAAACAGAATTCTCCCATTCTCCCATTTCGGTTCTTTTGAGGATGGAAAATATTTCAGCAGTTCAATATCTGAATCGTCTGGGTGGAACTCATTCCAAACAACTATCAGATATCACAAAGAATTTTAACCATCAATGTCTCCAGAACAACATTTCTATTCAAGCAGAATATATTCCGGGTCGCTCCAACTTTGCAGCAGATTGGTGTTCTCGTTATATCTCAGACTCAAGCCATTGGAAATTACATCCAGATTTTTTTCAGAATTTACAGTCTATCAGAAGTTCTTTATCGATATATTTATTTGCTTCTCGTTTGAATTATCACATTCTTCCCTTTTACAGCTGGTGTCCAGATCCAGAAGCTCTAGCAGTAGATGCATTTCTCCAGATTTGGCCCCTTCAGGGAGCTTATGCCTTCCCTCCATTCTTGATGTTTCCTCGAGTCTTGAATGTTGTCAGGAGGAGCAAGACTTCTGATATCTCCCTTCTGGCGGACCCAGTCTTGGTAACCATCCCTATTGGAAATGTCATTCAAATTGCCAATCCTGTTCCTTCTAGTTCCTTACCTCCTATCCGATCCAAACAGAGATTTTCACGACCTAGTACTTCAAGGTTCTCTTCAACTTATTGCATGGACAATTTCAGGGGATCCTGGGCTTCAGAAGGTCTTTCTTTATCAGCAAAATCATTATTACAAGACTCCTGGGCTCCAGATACAAGGAAATGTTACTTATCCTCCTGGTCTAAATGGCGTAGCTGGTGCTATCAAAGACATCTGGATCCCTTTTCAGCGCCTTTAAATTAAATTATTAAATTATTTTTTTTAATTAATTTAATTTTCTCCCTTTTTCAATCCTGGCCTTCTAACAAATCCCTTTCTCTTAAAAACTTACTTGCAAACTCGCTACTCTTCTTTGTCTTTTATCTTGCAGATAGAGTCTCTGATGTCAAAGCTATTGATTTTTCTTCAAAGATGTTTTCCCCTCAGGGTGTTATTTTTTTCTATTTCTAGAAGAACTAAATATTTGTCTTCTACTATCTTTTATCCTTATTTTCCTGAACGTCCCTTTTTGTGTGCAGTACTTTGTCTTGAAGAATAAACAACGTACTATTTATTTTAGAATTAGAAGTAGAAAAGAGGGCGCCACATAGCGTAATATTGTTGACTCCGAGCCGAATAGGTGATTAATGTTAAGGCTTACCGGAGGTATATGCACCGTATTGTAACCGGTGCTGACAGGCAGACTAACACTTTCAGTGGTTAGCACACTGGGTGGCCTCAGGCAGGTTGTACACAGGTGGTACTCAGCGTTTGCTTGATTGATGAGCGTCTGTGCAGTTAATGTGTGAAACACTGCGGTAGGTAAAAAACTTTGAAACCTTTTCCAGGAAGGATCAAAAAGAAAACGAAGGACAACTTCCGTATGTTTAAAATTGAATAGTTTTAATCCATACAAACTGCTACGCGTTTCTAGACCATAAACCGGTCTTTTCTTCAGGCACACAAACAATGGATACAAATTTTATAAATATAAACCTTATATACAAGTAAAAAGCGGAAGTTGTCATAGTTTCAGAAAAGGACCAATGAAATATAAGTGGATACTCTGAATCTCATCAATGTTAATTGGGCTCGGTCACCTGTGAACTTCATTAACATTCACATTATATATCCCAAAGGACCCATGAATATATTTCAGAACAATTTTAAGTGTCCCATCAATATCTGCTTCGATAAACTTTAATATATTAAAATGTGCCTGCATAAACATATACGATATAATATGTGATTTGAAGATCTGGATAAAATAAAAATTATATTTAACTGTGTGTGACACCATACAATCAAATATAAAAATAAAATTAAAATAAAATAAACTACTAGCAAATGGCTAATGTTTAACTTCACTGTGAGGTGTGTTTGTTATTTCTTATTTCAAAGCCATAAAAAAGGGTATGTATGTAAATGTGTGTTGGGGATGTGATATATGTTAGGAATGAACCTGCAATGTTGTTTTGAAAAATCGAAACAATGATATTTGTATCGAGAAAGATTGCGACATATGAGTAAAATTCTATTGTGTTCAACACTTGATTTAGCATGATGAACTGAAAAAAATTAATATAATTAAAAATTAATAAATAAAATAAAATGAGACCCACGGCTGTGGATATTAATACACAGAGGTTTTTGCATGCAGATTTTTTAAAACGAACATACATGTCCGTAAAAATAACTAGTGTTTCTATGTATATGTATAATCTTGCACGTCTGTAATAGGTAATTAAAGAGAAGGCTTTTTATTGTTTAAACTAATGTTAATCCTGTGATATCTGAACTTTTGTAAGTGAAGAGGAAGGATGGGGATAGAAATGTCAATTGGAAAAATCTTCTTCTTTTATATTCTTTATTTGAGGAATTAGTTTGTGGATTTGTATGATCATTTGTTTGTTGTAACTCATGAGTGCTGGAACCTATTTCAAAGTGTTGGAAAGAATCTGATGTGCCTGATGTAACCAGTACATCAATATTGATCAGACAATAATAATGCCTGATGGGATTTAGTATTAGAGACTACTGTTAGTGAAATGTTAGTGTCAATAATTTGATTATGTTGTTCTATGGAATATATTTATAATGTTTGTGTAAGAAATTGGGAAACATTCTAATACTCATTATTCGGAGAATTAATTTGTGGATTTGTGAAATTAATTTCTTGTTATAGCTCCTAAGTCTGAAAATTATTTCGGGGTGTTGGAATTGATCTGATGTACCTGAAGTGACCAGTACATCAATATTAGTCAGACAATTACAATATCTGATGGAATAAAATATTATATTAACTACTGCTATTAATATAATGGTGATGTTAGCAATTTGATTATATTAATCTGATGTGCCTGATGTAACCAGTACATCAATATTAGTCAGACAATTATAATATCTGATGGAATAAAACATTAGCGACTGCTATTGATAAATGGTAATGTTAGCAATTTAATTATATTGATCTATAGGAAGTATTTAAAATTTATATGTTGTAAAACAAATATTTGCTGGTTGAGTGGTGTATTGAAAAGTGAAAAGAATGAACTGTGTATATGTGTTGTAAAGAGCAAATGAAGTTAAAATAAAATATTCTTAAAATGCCATGATGATTGCAATTTTCTTCAAGCATCTTAGGGAAAATGTATTCTATCGTTGGTCATAAATCTGATTGTTAATTAAATGCTGCTAAATCCAAATTGGCATTTAAACCATTAGGAAAAAGTGTTTTTAACTTAAAAATCCAAAAAGTTTCTCGTTGTCTGAGTTTATTCGTTCTATTGTAATCTGCAGACCTGGGGATGAAATCTATAGGTGTGTATTTAAAGGTGTATGGATTACCTTGATGTTTACTTAGACAATGGTTTGGCACACTGTGTTTGATTTTGGTTTTCCTACAGTTTTTACAATTGCGCAGGTGTTCTCCCCACCTTGTTTTAACTTTTCTAGAGGTGCGGCCTATTGTAAGGATATGTTTAGTTGTTTTTAGAGAACACTACAATTACAGCCCCTGCTTTATGCAGGACCACTCAGTCTCACACCTTACCTCGGATTCCCACAGATTTAACTTAAGGGAACCCTGATATGCTCATTGATCTGAGGGTCACTACAGCAGGGTTGCTGAGTGAAACCGGAACCTTCACGCAACAATAAATGCTTAAAGCAGAAAAGAGAGTAAGTCTTATAGGATTGACTGCAGCAGTAGTGAAAGAGTTAATTAGTGCAGGTGCCTTAATTCAAACAGAGTTGCAATGGAAATAGTTTATGCAGCAGGCTTTAACAAACACACTGAAATTAACACAGTACTTTGATAAGTGAATAAATCAACCTCTGGTCATTTTGTAAACCATACTTTGATAATGAATATTAATACTTTGCAGAGTTGTTCAATCAGAGTAATATAAGCTGTGGTAAACTTGAGGAAACTGATATAGTTTAAGTTAGAGCAAACAGTTCATTTCAAGCACAATAGAGGTTAATTGCGTAAAGTTTGAATTATGCTTATGCAATCCGATAATGAATAATGGTACTTTGTAATAATCTTTGTCACAGTTATTTGTTTGTAATATGGTAAATAGCAGTAAAAAGGTTTAGTGCATATTTGATATCTGAAGCGAATATGGAAATCCAGCAAATGAGCGTTCCACAATATATAGCAAGTGAAGGAAAAATGAGGTTGCAGCAATACACACAGTTCATAGAATGCAATATATATAGACTAGAAATATTGTAGATGATATTAGCACATAGCGATACAGTTACCACACAGCAACAAGTCCTAGGAGTATCGCAGTAAGCCTGGCAGAGATCCGCGGCGGGAGAATCAGGAGCGTGACGTCACACGCTGCAGGGGAACAACCTCACTACAGGAGAGAGACTGAGAAATCTCTTAGTGAACAAACGGAGTAAATCTTCAAGCACAAAAGAGAATCTGCAAGTTGATTCAAATAGGCAGATACTCCTGGGGAGCAATAAGTTGAGAATACCAAGTAGTATAAACGGCTAGGTCTCTTCTGAAGCAGCTTCACACTGAGCAACAAATTACCAAGCAATGAGTTCTGTTGGGAGGAGCCTTAAATAGTGGTAGTGAGTTGACATCCTTAAAGGCACAGTAGGAAAAGAGATAAATCCCTGACACCTATACACTCCAATAGGTATACAACAAAAGAAGAATTGCAGTTATAAAATCCCTGAATGGGATATGTTTCACCAGTGGTGTGAGATCTGAAAGATTTACTACCATGTTTGATGTATTGACAAGAATTGCAACTGGTTTTTCCACATTTATATGTTCCTTGTAGACCAAATATACCACTTTTGATTTGTGTATTATTCTTGGATCGTTGTTGGGTATGTTTGACTATTTTGCTTGGTGCTAGTTTACTTCTCAAAGTGGGAGCCCTCCTATAGACTATCTTTGGTCTGTCTTGTACAATATTTCGTAAAACGGGATCCCTTTGAATGACGTGCCAATGTTTGTATATTATCTGATTTATTTTTTGGAAATTATTGTTGTATTGTGTAATGAACATCATCTTATCTTGGTTTGTTGTACTGTTGGTTGATCTTTTAATTTTATTATTGTTGGATAATATCTCATTTCTGTTTAGCCTTTTGGTTCTTGTTAATGCATTGTCTAAAATGTGGACCGGGTAATTCCTTTCTATAAATCTATTGTATATAATCTGACTTTGTTCAAGAAAGGTGTTAAAATCTGAACAATTTCTCCTAATGCGTCTGAACTGACTATACGGTACATTGTTAATCCAACTTCTGTGGTGGTTGCTGTGGTATTCTAAATAGCTATTGCTATCAACATCTTTAAAAAATGTTTTTGATGAAATAGTCCAATTGGGACCCCAACTGAGTACCAGATCTAAATATTCTATTGATTCTGATTGGATATTAGCTGTGAACGTGATCCCCATATTGTTATTGTTAAGTTGTGTTGTGAATAATTCTGCTGATTCTAAGCTGCCATTCCAAATTAAAATGAGATCATCTATGTAACGGCCATAGAATACCAGGTTCTCCCCAAGGTCCGCTTGGTGTATGTAAATCTCCTCAAATAATCCCATGAAGAGATTCGCGAAACTTGGGGCGAACCTGGTACCCATGGCCGTTCCCTTTATCTGTAAATAATAACGATCTAAATATAAAAAATAATTATGTTGTAAAATATATTTGATGCATTCTAGAATATATGTTCTTTGGTCCTCAGGTAAAAAAGGATCCTGTTCTAAAAAATGTGAAACTGCCATCAATCCTAAATTGTGAGTGATATTTGAATAAAGCGAACTGACATCACATGTAATCCAAAATATTTTATCATTAGTAAAAGTGAGATTATGTAATAGTTGTAAAAGGTGAGTACTGTCCCTAATGTAGGAAGGAAGTGTAGTAACAAATTTCTGTAGAAATTTGTCAATATAGAAAGATAAATTATAAGTCAGATTACCAATCCCTGCTATGATAGGACGTCCGGGGGGGTTATTTTTGTCCTTATGTATTTTTGGAAGATGGTAGTAATGTGCTATGCTTGGATTATCTGTTTTCAAAAATTCTCTTTCTTCTTTATTTATAATACCCTGTAATGAGCCTTTATCTATTAGTTTCTGATATGTTAGTTTAAAACTAGGGGTTGGATCTCTAGGTAAAATTTTGTAATAGTTATCGTCTCCTAGGATTCTCTCTGCTTCTTTGATGTAATCTTTGTAATCTTGGATGATAATTCCCCCCCCTTGTCCGCATCGCGGATGATAATATTAGGATTATTTTGTAAACTGTGTAAAGCTTTTTTGTGTCTGTGGAATGAATAATTAGTTTTTTTGGCTGTTGTTTTTAGTAATTTCTCGCAATCTTCTAGGACCATATTTTGATATAATTCAATATATTTGTTGTTACTATTGCTAGGATTGAAATTGGATTTATTTTTCACGTTGGTGTGTATATATCCTTCAAATAGGTGATCAGTTATGTCTTCAATATTTGTTATAACACATGGTGTTGATTTATCAGACGGCATATTGTCAGTTAATATTATCTGTGAATTAGTGTTGTGAAGTTGGTCTCTAGCTAGTTTTTTGTTTGCGAAATATTTCTGTAAAGATAGCTTTCGTGTGAAATTGTTCACATCTACAAATAAATTGAAAATATTTGGTGAATTAGGTGGACAGAAAGAAAGGCCTTTTTTGAGTACTCTTTTTTCCTCTACAGATAATATGTGTGATGATAGGTTAAAGAGACCCTGATCTAATCTGGATAGTTCCGCTTTTTTGGCGGTAAGGCCTCTGCCCCTCCTACCTCGTTTTCTGTTATGAGAGGTCTTTTTGCCGATCTGGTTGGAAAATTTTCCATTCTTGTGTTGTGGCCTATTCCTAAAAAAGGTGGTGGTGGATTACTACTGGTGCTGGGACTCTCTTCATCTCTTATGGTTAAGAGTGGACTGAATCTGTTGTGCTGTTCATATTGTTCGAAAGGTGTGGTTGGGGTATGTGGGTTCTCATTGTTAACCCAAAACTGGTTAGATGATTAATTGATTATTGGTCGTCTAGACTGGTGCAGTGTGTCATTGTGACCATTGTGATCATGTCTCATGGCATTTTCAACCTGGAATCTATAATGGCCATTCTGGTTCCTATTATTTCCTTGGTATGCACCTTTGTGATGATATGTCTGAGCTGTCTGGTAAGACATGTTGTATGAGTCCTTATTGGTGTTATGCCTAAATTTGGATTCTCTGTTGGTATGAGGCATGTGATCTCTATTAGAAGGTTGATGATATTGTTACGATTTATAAGAGTGTGGTTGGTATGGGCCCTTGGAAGAGGGATATTGATTGTATTGTGCTCTATTGCTGGATAAAAACCAATTGGGTCTGTGTTGTTCTTCTTTATTTACTGTTTGTTCAAAATCAGATTGGATGGTTCTGTAATTAGATGAAATGTGGTGTGTGGGATGATGTAAATTTGGTCGGTTTTGGAAAGATTGGGAAGATCTATAATAATTATTATTGCTCCTATTATGTTGTGTTGGTCTAAATTCCTGATGGTTATATGTTGGAGAAAATGTATCCTTGCGGTTAAAAGTGTATACACTATCATTAATGTAATCTTCATGGTCCCTTTGTAATTTTTTATTTTTGGTTTGAACAATGTTTTCCTGAAACCTATCGGTACGTTCATTAATTTCTTTTAAAATCTTGTTATAATCCGGATTTTGCTGATAGACCCTAAGGTCTGTTTGTATTTTTTCTATGTTAGTACTACTCTGGCTATAGAGTTGGCGTCTGTGTTCTATTAGAATTTTTATTAGATTGAAGGAGCACTCATTGAGTGCCTCATACCACTTTTTTAAAAGTACAGGATCGTCTTTGAATGAATTGTTCATTCAAAGACGATCCTGTACTTTTAAAAAAGTGGTATGAGGCACTCAATGAGTGCTCCTTCAATCTAATAAAAATTCTAATAGAACACAGACGCCAACTCTATAGCCAGAGTAGTACTAACATAGAAAAAATACAAACAGACCTTAGGGTCTATCAGCAAAATCCGGATTATAACAAGATTTTAAAAGAAATTAATGAACGTACCGATAGGTTTCAGGAAAACATTGTTCAAACCAAAAATAAAAAATTACAAAGGGACCATGAAGATTACATTAATGATAGTGTATACACTTTTAACCGCAAGGATAAATTTTCTCCAACATATAACCATCAGGAATTTAGACCAACACAACATAATAGGAGCAATAATAATTATTATAGATCTTCCCAATCTTTCCAAAACCGACCAAATTTACATCATCCCACACACCACATTTCATCTAATTACAGAACCACCCAATCTGATTTTGAACAAACAGTAAATAAAGAAGAACAACACAGACCCAATTGGGTTTTATCCAACAATAGAGCACAATACAATCAATATCCCTCTTCCAAGGGCCCATACCAACCACACTCTTATAAATCGCAACAATATCATCAACCTTCTAATAGAGATCACATGCCTCATACCAACAGAGAATCCAAATTTAGGCATAACACCAATAAGGACTCATACAACATGTCTTACCAGACAGCTCAGACATATCATCACAAAGGTGCATACCAAGGAAATAATAGGAACCAGAATGGCCATTATAGATTCTAGGTTGAAAATGCCATGAGACATGATCACAATGGTCACAATGACACACTGCACCAGTCTAGACGACCAATAATCAATTCATCATCTAACCAGTTTTGGGTTAACAATGAGAACCCACATACCCCAACCACACCTTTCGAACAATATGAACAGCACAACAGATTCAGTCCACTCTTAACCATAAGAGATGAAGAGAGTCCCAGCACCAGTGGTAATCAACCACCACCTTTTTTAGGAATAGGCCACAACACAAGAATGGAAAATTTTCCAACCAGATCGCCAAAAAGACCTCTCATAACAGAAAACGAGGTAGGAGGGGCAGAGGCCTTACCGCCAAAAAAGCGGAACTATCCAGATTAGATCAGGGTCTCTTTAACCTATCATCACACATATTATCTGTAGAGGAAAAAAGAGTACTCAAAAAAGGCCTTTCTTTCTGTCCACCTAATTCACCAAATATTTTCAATTTATTTGTAGATGTGAACAATTTCACACGAAAGCTATCTTTACAGAAATATTTCGCAAACAAAAAACTAGCTAGAGACCAACTTCACAACACTAATTCACAGATAATATTAACTGACAATATGCCGTCTGATAAATCAACACCATGTGTTATAACAAATATTGAAGACATAACTGATCACCTATTTGAAGGATATATACACACCAACGTGAAAAATAAATCCAATTTCAATCCTAGCAATAGTAACAACAAATATATTGAATTATATCAAAATATGGTCCTAGAAGATTGCGAGAAATTACTAAAAACAACAGCCAAAAAAACTAATTATTCATTCCACAGACACAAAAAAGCTTTACACAGTTTACAAAATAATCCTAATATTATCATCCGCGATGCGGACAAGGGGGGGGAATTATCATCCAAGATTACAAAGATTACATCAAAGAAGCAGAGAGAATCCTAGGAGACGATAACTATTACAAAATTTTACCTAGAGATCCAACCCCTAGTTTTAAACTAACATATCAGAAACTAATAGATAAAGGCTCATTACAGGGTATTATAAATAAAGAAGAAAGAGAATTTTTGAAAACAGATAATCCAAGCATAGCACATTACTACCATCTTCCAAAAATACATAAGGACAAAAATAACCCCCCCGGACGTCCTATCATAGCAGGGATTGGTAATCTGACTTATAATTTATCTTTCTATATTGACAAATTTCTACAGAAATTTGTTACTACACTTCCTTCCTACATTAGGGACAGTACTCACCTTTTACAACTATTACATAATCTCACTTTTACTAATGATAAAAAAATTTGGATTACATGTGATGTCAGTTCGCTTTATTCAAATATCACTCACAATTTAGGATTGATGGCAGTTTCACATTTTTTAGAACAGGATCCTTTTTTACCCGAGGACCAAAGAACATATATTCTAGAATGCATCAAATACATTTTACAACATAATTATTTTTTATATTTAGATCGTTATTATTTACAGATAAAGGGAACGGCCATGGGTACCAGGTTCGCCCCAAGTTTCGCGAATCTCTTCATGGGATTATTTGAGGAGATTTACATACACCAAGCGGACCTTGGGGAGAACCTGGTATTCTATGGCCGTTACATAGATGATCTCATTTTAATTTGGAATGGCAGCTTAGAATCAGCAGAATTATTCACAACACAACTTAACAATAACAATATGGGGATCACGTTCACAGCTAATATCCAATCAGAATCAATAGAATATTTAGATCTGGTACTCAGTTGGGGTCCCAATTGGACTATTTCATCAAAAACATTTTTTAAAGATGTTGATAGCAATAGCTATTTAGAATACCACAGCAACCACCACAGAAGTTGGATTAACAACGTACCGTATAGTCAGTTCAGACGCATTAGGAGAAATTGTTCAGATTTTAACACCTTTCTTGAACAAAGTCAGATTATATACAATAGATTTATAGAAAGGAATTACCCGGTCCACATTTTAGACAATGCATTAACAAGAACCAAAAGGCTAAACAGAAATGAGATATTATCCAACAATAATAAAATTAAAAGATCAACCAACAGTACAACAAACCAAGATAAGATGATGTTCATTACACAATACAACAATAATTTCCAAAAAATAAATCAGATAATATACAAACATTGGCACATCATTCAAAGGGATCCCGTTTTACGAAATATTGTACAAGACAGACCAAAGATAGTCTATAGGAGGGCTCCCACTTTGAGAAGTAAACTAGCACCAAGCAAAATAGTCAAACATACCCAACAACGATCCAAGAATAATACACAAATCAAAAGTGGTATATTTGGTCTACAAGGAACATATAAATGTGGAAAAACCAGTTGCAATTCTTGTCAATACATCAAACATGGTAGTAAATCTTTCAGATCTCACACCACTGGTGATACATATCCCATTCAGGGATTTTATAACTGCAATTCTTCTTTTGTTGTATACCTATTGGAGTGTATATGCGGCCTACAATACGTAGGCCGCACCTCTAGAAAAGTTAAAACAAGGTGGAGAGAACACCTGCGCAATTGTAAAAACTGTAGGAAAACCAAAATCAAACACAGTGTGCCAAACCATTGTCTAAGTAATCATCAAGGTAATCCATACACCTTCAAATACACACCTATAGATTTCATCCCCAGGTCTGCAGATTACAATAGAACGAATAAACTCAGACAACGAGAAACTTTTTGGATTTTTAAGTTAAAAACACTTTTTCCTAATGGTTTAAATGCCAATTTGGATTTAGCAGCATTTAATTAACAATCAGATTTATGACCAACGATAGAATACATTTTCCCTAAGATGCTTGAAGAAAATTGCAATCATCATGGCATTTTAAGAATATTTTATTTTAACTTCATTTGCTCTTTACAACACATATACACAGTTCATTCTTTTCACTTTTCAATACACCACTCAACCAGCAAATATTTGTTTTACAACATATAAATTTTAAATACTTCCTATAGATCAATATAATTAAATTGCTAACATTACCATTTATCAATAGCAGTCGCTAATGTTTTATTCCATCAGATATTATAATTGTCTGACTAATATTGATGTACTGGTTACATCAGGCACATCAGATTAATATAATCAAATTGCTAACATCACCATTATATTAATAGCAGTAGTTAATATAATATTTTATTCCATCAGATATTGTAATTGTCTGACTAATATTGATGTACTGGTCACTTCAGGTACATCAGATCAATTCCAACACCCCGAAATAATTTTCAGACTTAGGAGCTATAACAAGAAATTAATTTCACAAATCCACAAATTAATTCTCCGAATAATGAGTATTAGAATGTTTCCCAATTTCTTACACAAACATTATAAATATATTCCATAGAACAACATAATCAAATTATTGACACTAACATTTCACTAACAGTAGTCTCTAATACTAAATCCCATCAGGCATTATTATTGTCTGATCAATATTGATGTACTGGTTACATCAGGCACATCAGATTCTTTCCAACACTTTGAAATAGGTTCCAGCACTCATGAGTTACAACAAACAAATGATCATACAAATCCACAAACTAATTCCTCAAATAAAGAATATAAAAGAAGAAGATTTTTCCAATTGACATTTCTATCCCCATCCTTCCTCTTCACTTACAAAAGTTCAGATATCACAGGATTAACATTAGTTTAAACAATAAAAAGCCTTCTCTTTAATTACCTATTACAGACGTGCAAGATTATACATATACATAGAAACACTAGTTATTTTTACGGACATGTATGTTCGTTTTAAAAAATCTGCATGCAAAAACCTCTGTGTATTAATATCCACAGCCGTGGGTCTCATTTTATTTTATTTATTAATTTTTAATTATATTAATTTTTTTCAGTTCATCATGCTAAATCGAGTGTTGAACACAATAGAATTTTACTCATATGTCGCAATCTTTCTCGATACAAATATCATTGTTTCGATTTTTCAAAACAACATTGCAGGTTCATGCCTAACATATATCACATCCCCAACACACATTTACATACATACCCTTTTTTATGGCTTTGAAATAAGAAATAACAAACACACCTCACAGTGAAGTTAAACATTAGCCATTTGCTAGTAGTTTATTTTATTTTAATTTTATTTTTATATTTGATTGTATGGTGTCACACACAGTTAAATATAATTTTTATTTTATCCAGATCTTCAAATCACATATTATATCGTAAATGTTTATGCAGGCACATTTTAATATATTAAAGTTTATCGAAGCAGATATTGATGGGACACTTAAAATTGTTCTGAAATATATTCATGGGTCCTTTGGGATATATAATGTGAATGTTAATGAAGTTCACAGGTGACCGAGCCCAATTAACATTGATGAGATTCAGAGTATCCACTTATATTTCATTGGTCCTTTTCTGAAACTATGACAACTTCCGCTTTTTACTTGTATATAAGGTTTATATTTATAAAATTTGTATCCATTGTTTGTGTGCCTGAAGAAAAGACCGGTTTATGGTCTAGAAACGCGTAGCAGTTTGTATGGATTAAAACTATTCAATTTTAAACATACGGAAGTTGTCCTTCGTTTTCTTTTTGATCCTTCCTGGAAAAGGTTTCAAAGTTTTTTACCTACCGCAGTGTTTCACACATTAACTGCACAGACGCTCATCAATCAAGCAAACGCTGAGTACCACCTGTGTACAACCTGCCTGAGGCCACCCAGTGTGCTAACCACTGAAAGTGTTAGTCTGCCTGTCAGCACCGGTTACAATACGGTGCATATACCTCCGGTAAGCCTTAACATTAATCACCTATTCGGCTCGGAGTCAACAATATTACGCTATGTGGCGCCCTCTTTTCTACTTCTAATTTACAGATATCTTCTTCCCGAGGACCAGAGGAGCTTTTCCGCCAGCACATTTGATTGCGCTTCAAGATACAGCACCATCTTCTCACACAAACTAATATGGTTTGTCCATAGACACGAATCACTTATTTTATTTTAGCGCACCCCGCTCACGGTTCCCCTTGGGGTTCCCTCTTTGACTGTTTATTTTAGAAATTATTTTTCTTCTAATCAACTTCTTCTTCTTATTCTCCTCCTCATCATCATCCTGTCTCTTCCACTACTATTAGTAGGTGGGTGAAATGGGTTATGAATGAAGAAGGTATTGATCAATCCTTTTCTTCCCATTCCATCAAAGTGGCTGCTGCTTCAAAAGCCGTTTGTAAATCAGCCTCTCTTCAAGAAATTCTAAATGCTGCTGACTGGTCTTCAGATTCAGAATTTAGACAATTTTATTTTAAACCTATTCATTCTAACCCTCATTGTTTATTAGATTGATTTATATATATATATATTTTAGCTTTAAACTTGCAAAATATGAGTCTCTGTCCTTGTAATAAAATTCCGATTATTATAGATTTTATTAGACAGGGACCATTATTTTCCCTCCCTATATCCTTACCCTGTTATACATTTTGAGACTTTGATAACTAATTTATATATTTTCCAGCTCCAGCTCCTGCCTCTTCCGGATTCTGAGCTTCATACTCATCCAGGTGATTCTGTTCGAGGTCAAGATTTACTTTGTGGAACTTCATCTACTTCTTCAGGATTCCATCCTCATCTTCAAGTTTTTTCTCTCAGTTTATGGATTTCTTCTTTTCAAGCACCAAAGAGGCAGTTATGATACATTGTGGACAGTTTGTAACATAATTAACTTTCTTGATTGGTCTGATTTAGATCACACCATCCAGGGTTGCATTTCATTGGTCACTATATTATTTTATATTGTTTCTATGTTAAATGTTTAAATTATTTACTATTACTTTGAATGGCTGTTGAGCAGTAAAGGAAAAGGTTATGCAAAATAATCATCTGTGTCTCTATAATAAAATCTAGATTATTCCTTCACAAAGTTAGGATAATCGGAATTATTTCACCTGTGCTCTAGTTAAGATATCATGACAATCTGCCCTGTTATGGGTTATTGAGGGAGCACTGCTTTAAATGACAGTCAGGATTGCTCCTATTGCCCAGACATGTGTACTTCCAAATATGCATCTGGTAAAAAGACCATCAGATTAGCATAAGTAAATAACTATGATCCAAATCAGTTTAAGATCAGAGCAGACCTGTTAGGCAGGGCTGGTACTAATTGTAATGTGGTAAACAGATGACTGCACCTTTTTTTGTCTGGCTCTCAGGTAGTTCAGCAAGCAGGCACAGCTGTTCTCTCACTTTCTACGTACAGCCCTAAGTGTGGTGCTTACAAAACAGCGCAGCATGCAAGGAAAGTAACACAACCTGGCCAATGATATGTTATAAAATAAAGTGAGGTGCAAACGTTTTTGCACAAGTGACATCATGTTTGTGCAATCCATTTAAATTGCAAGTTATATTACAAGTTGAGCTTCAATACTTACTGCAATCTCAGAGCTCTAGTTAACTGTTTTCCGAAACTAAAAAGTTGCACAAAGTACAGCTACACAAAATATTGCACAAAAAAGTTATAAGGGCTCAAAGATATGAGATCTCGGGTTTCAGAAAAACAAAGCCGCCAAAGTACTTTAAAATTAAGATACATACATATACTTTGCTAAATATGTATTTGTGTATGTATATGTTTAACTGTGTTATTACTGCAAATATTTAACAGAATATGTTCTAAGTATTTTTTTATATATATATATATATATATATATATATATATATATATATATATATATATAGTCCAAAGTAGACTGGATCTTCCTTAAAAATAGGAAGTGGGATACGGTCACTCTGGATTACAAGAAAAAGAGAGTATACCGTTGGCTATTAAGAGCAGATGAGAGACAGGCACTTATTGACAACAGACCACGGAGGCCACGGTATTACACACCACGAAATTTGACCACTGTAGACAGATCTGGAAATAGCTTTGATGGACCCAACCAATCAGGGACTCAACAAAGGGCGTACACTGGTGGTGTAGTGACCCGGTCAAAAAACTTGGGAGGTTGAGGACACATTTCAGAAGAGGGGGTGGTAAGAGGAAAACCACCCAGAGCGAGAAGAATATAGCTACAGACATTGTTATTAATCTTAACTCCTATTCACTGACTCCTCTAGAACTCAATGTACTCAATAAGGGTTTATCATTCATCCCTACTACCTTTCACCAGCCATTCAACACATTTCTGGATATTCAGAAATTTCAAAGGAATATGAGGCTAAAATAATTTTTTGGTACAATTAAAGGGGATATAGTGCAATTTAAAACGAAGAGCCAATTTAATCTAGTGAGCACCAATTCGAGCATCAAGACATATGCTAGACTTTTGTCATATCTAACTAATGAAAATTTACAACAGGCAAAACTTATTTCCACAATAACGTTTCCAGAGAAGAATGCATTAATTGGAGACCTTAAAATAACGATCTGATTTTCTGGCGAGGTGGAGAAAGGGGGAGCTTTGGTTATTCTGGATTTGCAATATTACCAACACGAGGCATTACAACAGTTGAGTGATATTTCAACTTATAAACAACTTCCTTGGGATCCTACAAAGATTTTTAAGGTACAGGTGGATTTACTACTAAACAGAGCATTCGAAGAGGGTTGGTTGGACAAGAAACTACTGAACTTCTTGAAAGTACAGTTTCCACATATTCAAGTATTCTATACATTCCCGAAGGTGCATAAACATACTACTTTGCCCTCCCGGCAGACCTATTGTGTCCTCTATTGGCTCACTGATGCAACTGATTGCCACTTATTTGGATAGCTTACTCCAACCGTTTGTTATTAATATGCCTTCCTCTCTGTTAGATTCGATGAGTCTAATTAAATAATTAAAACAACTACCAGTGATACAGAGACCAGTGCTGTTGGTAACGTTGGATGTAGTAAGCCTCTACACAGTCATACCTAATGGACAAGGTCTGTTGGCAAAAAGGAACCATCTTTTAAAGATATCCATATGTGGGTCCATCTGTGGGACTGATATTGGAACTATTGGAAATGTGCTTGACAAGGAACTACTTTAAATTTTAACATGATTTCTAACTGCAATTTATGGACACAGTGATGGGGTCCAATGTGGCCCCATCCTATGCCAATCTGTATTTGGAAGAATTCAAATAATTTGGCACCGACCTATTTTAACATCATCATATCAAATTTTTCAAGAGATACATAGATGATTTAATTATGGTGTGGGAAGGTACACAAGCTGAACTCCACCATTTGTTTACCAACTTGAATGATTTAAGGCCATCTTTACAGTTTAAAATGTCGTATGGCATGAAAACAATCGTCTTCCACAACTTAAGAATTTATATGAAAGAGGGTCGGCTGATGACTACATTGTTTCGAAAAGAGACAAATAGGAATTCCTTGCTGAATTCAATAAGTTGCCATCCTCTGTCGCTGAAGAAAACGTTACCTATTTCACAGTTCAAAAGAGTAGTTCATAAAAACAACAGTGAGGAAGCCTGGCAGATACCCAGCTGATAGAGATGAAAGAAAGATTCATACAATGAGGGTACAAGGCATCACAAATAGATCAGCACTTCTGCAATTCTGGGAGATGGATAAAGAAATGGCCCTGCAAAGCACAAAAACAATGGAAATAGTGGAGAGACTTGCCTTGTACATTAAAAAAGGATTGGCACATTGTTGGGACAGATATGGTTCTACCCTTTAGGGGTATGAATCACCCTAAGGTAGGATACAGAAGGTCACAGCCACTTAGGGAAAGTAGATCCCAAAGCAGATCCCATCCAAAGCTATAAAACATTGATATGGCTGACATGGCAAGGGAAACCTGGATGTTATAAATTTTCTTGATGTACTACTTGCAATGGTCCAACCCAAGATACTTGGTTCATCCCTGGACTAATAGGAAATTTGAGATCCGACATACAGGGAGTGCAGAATTATTAGGCAAATGAGTATTTTGACCACATCATCCTCTTTATGCATGTTGTCTTACTCCAAGCTGTATAGGCTCGAAAGCCTACTACCAAGTAAGCATATTAGGTGAAGTGCACCTCTGTAATGAGAAGGGGTGTGGTCTAATTACATCAACACCCTATATCAGGTGTGCATAATTATTAGGCAACTTCCTTTCCTTTGGCAAAATGGGTCAAAAGAAGGACTTGACAGGCTCAGAAAAGTCAGAAATAGTGAGATATCTTGCAGAGGGATGCAGCACTCTTAAAATTGCAAAGCTTCTGAAGCGTGATAATCGAACAATCAAGCGTTTCATTCAAAATAGTTAACAGGGTCGCAAGAAGCGTGTGGAAAAACCAAGGCGCAAAATAACTGCCCATGAACTGAGAAAAGTCAAGCGTGCAGCTGCCAAGATGCCACTTGCCACCAGTTTGGCTATATTTCAGAGCTGCAACATCACTGGAGTGCCCAAAAGCACAAGGTGTGCAATACTCAGAGACATGGCCAAGGTAAGAAAGGCTGAAAGACAACCACCACTGAACAAGACACACAAGCTGAAACGTCAAGACTGGGCCAAGAAATATCTCAAGACTGATTTTTCTAAGGTTTTATGGACTGATGAAATGAGAGTGAGTCTTGATGGGCCAGATGGATGGGCCCGTGGCTGGATTGGTAAAGGGCAGAGAGCTCCAGTCCGACTCAGACGCCAGCAAGGTGGAGGTGGAGTACTGGTTTGGGCTGGTATCATCAAAGATGAGCTTGTGGGGCCTTTTCGGGTTGAGGATGGAGTCAAGCTCAACTTCCAGTCCTACTGCCAGTTTCTGGAAGACACCTTCTTCAAGCAGTGGTACAGGAAGAAGTCTGCATCCTTCAAGAAAAACATGATTTTCATGCAGGACAATGCTCCATCACACGCGTCCAAGTACTCCACAGTGTGGCTGGCAAGAAAGGGTATAAAAGAAGAAAATCTAATGTCATGGCCTCCTTGTTCACCTGATCTGAACCCCATTGAGAACCTGTGGTCCATCATCAAATGTGAGATTTACAAGGAGGGAAAACAGTACACCTCTCTGAACAGTGTCTGGGAGGCTGTGGTTGCTGCTGCACGCAATGTTGATGGTGAACAGATCAAAACACTGACAGAATCCATGGATGGCAGGCTTTTGAGTGTCCTTGCAAAGAAAGGTGGCTATATTGGTCACTGATTTGTTTTTGTTTTGTTTTTGAATGTCAGAAATGTATATTTGTGAATGTTGAGATGTTATATTGGTTTTACTGGTAAAAATAAATAATTGAAATGGGTATATATTTGTTTTTTGTTAAGTTGCCTAATAATTATGCACAGTAATAGTCACCTGCACACACAGATATCCCCCTAAAATAGCTATAACTAAAAACAAACTAAAAACTACTTCCAAAACTATTCAGCTTTGATATTAATGAGTTTTTTGGGTTCATTGAGAACATGGTTGTTGTTCAATAATAAAATTAATCCTCAAAAATACAACTTGCCTAATAATTCTGCACTCCCTGTAGAGTAGCCTGCACCACTAAATACATTGTGTATTTGTATGTCAGTAAAACAGTTGATGACCTTCGGACCTACATTGCTAACCATCAGGCCTCTATTAGATCTGCTATCAAAACCAGAACTCTGAACAGCCTGTAGCAAGGCATTTTGCCACATCTGGTCATTCTGTTTCTGATTTAAGATATGTCATTATTGACAATGTGCCCCCCACCCATGGAGAGGTGGAGATAGCTTGGTTCCCAGAGGTTTTAATATGCACCTGGATTGGCATTACATTTTATACTGTATGTCTGATCTTTAATACATTTCTAGAGAAACATATTTTTAAAAACTTGTGTGGCAGAGGTGATATAATAGGGCGTAGATAGAACTAATCCTATATTAGGCAAGTTAGTATGTAAGGAGATGCTGTTAGTATTGTATTCTGTTCTAGCTATATGTCATTTAACATGAGAGTATATGCTGTTTATTGTGGATGAAGTGATGAGGTAACAGATAGTACCTATTTGTATTGATCGTATGTATATGTTGCAGTATTTATTGTAATGTGCTATTTTTTACAGTTGCTCACATGATGCCACGTCCGGTTCCCATGGCAACGACCGGACCTGCGGAGTGGTGAGGCCGGGACGCTGTGGGAGTTCCAGTTGCAGTGCGGGTGTTGTGGTGCAGGGGTTATAAAGTTTAAGGTATGTTTTGCCATATGTTTTTAAGTCTGAATACGGATAACAACTGTATCAGCACTCAAAAAATATTTAAATAAAGATGCCACACAACATCAATTTAACATATTTAATTGTTGTATCCATACACATCCAATCTTTGTGGGAGGTCAGCCCAGAGTAAACACTAAAGCAACAAATAAGTTACATATATAAGAAATAGTGTATATACAGATAAAAAAGCATGGCCAGCTTTCCAAACATAATATGCAAAATAAGTGTGTATAGAAATGATGTAGACAATTGCAACACCTCTTCCAGAGGGTGACCCTGTAATGCAATAGGTATCTGTCACCATGGAACGCTTATGAGGATCTATACAATAACAAGGATAATAAACAACTTGTTGAAGAAAAATATATATGCAACAAATCCAATAGAGGATGACCCAGTAATGAATACTGGAATTTGTCACCATGGATATCACCTGAGGATCTATGCAAAAGAAGAACACTTATACATGCATATACAAATATATATAGTATATCGAAAGCAGTGCAACACAGATGGACAACACCTTTACCAGAGGATAGTACCGCTACTCTAGCGGCTCTAAGCTATCATAGACAAATGTATTAAGGATCCATGTTCATCCACAACAAATAAGTGGTATTAAAAAAGGTATCAGTGTGGTTATGTGGTAGAAGTTCTGACTTCCCAGATATCAAGTTTCCCACTGAATATATGCTTCAATCGGAGAATGTCAAAACGCTTAGGCGAATCTTTATGGGCTTGTTAGCACCACATTCTCATGTGTTTCCATATAGCAAGCAACAAGAAGTAATGAAAATCTCTAAACCTTACTGAGTTATTGGTCACCACTTTGTCCTCAGATTGCACGCATGATTTTCTAATTCAATTCAGTCTGATATGCATGTTGTGTTCCTCATAAAAAGACACACGTATTTTCCACATTTACTGAAAAGCCGGTCCAGCCAACGGCCGTTTCACCCTCCATGTGACCATGCATAATTGGGGCTTCCTCATGGCGTAACTTTCTGCAGGAGTTACATGAATATTTAAACAATGCCCATTTCTTGGATAGGTGAAAAATTCAAACAAATTTTTAAAGAAACAGTACCTTCAGTCTAATTGTGCACAAGCCATCATTCTTATAACCTTAGGTTTCAGAAGATACATTAACACAATATATAACAGCATTTCTATATTTATTGGTTAGTCATGGCTTTTGTGGCTAAGAGCACGATCCACTATAGAAATAACTATACATATCCAAAGAGCATTTTTACCTATTGCAAAAAAGAAGCATGTTCAAGTTTTTGGTTTAAACCTTTGGTGATAAAGTATTTAGTCTATATATCCAAGCTGCTTCTTTTCTCAGGAGCAGATTATCGTCCTCTACCATAAAGGGAACATTTTTCAATCCCTATAACTTTAAATCACCGACTGAACAGTGATGGCACATTTTAAAATGTAAAGCAATATTGCTGTTTATTTCTCCATCTTTTGCCTTACTAATTTCATTTTGATGTTCAGTTATTCTGTGTTTCAATATTCTGTTTTGTTTTTCCTGTATAGAGGATTGGACAAGGACAGTGCAGAAGATATATAACATTTTCAGACTTACAGTTTATAAACTGTCTAATCTGAAAGGTTTTGTTCCCAGTACTAAATTGTTTAGTTTTAATACTGTACTTGCAGAACACACAATGGTCACATTAGAAACATCCCTGAATTTTCTGACGTTTTTCAAGCCAATTTTGTTTAGTTAGATTTTTTCTATGGTTGCTCTTTACCAATTTATCTTTCAAATTGGGAGCCCTACGTGCTACAAGTGATGGAATTTCACCCACCACACTCTTAACATTCTCATCTGCCATTAAACATTGCCATTTATCCTTTAGGATTGTCCTAAATTTGTTCCAATGTAAATTGAATTCTGTAACAAATCTTACTGTACTGTCAGTTTTTACTGTAAATGGGAACATCCCTATCCGTTTTCCGTGCCCGATTCATTGCATAGTTCACATTCCTTTTCGAATAGCCTCTAGCTCTAAACCTTTTGGACATATCAGCAGTATGATTTTCAAATTTAGTTTTGCTCGAACAATTTCTGCGCAGCCGCAGGAATTGTCCAACTGGAATACCTTTAATTAATGAAGGAGGATGATGACTAGATGCTAACAACAATGTATTTGTTGCCGTATCCTTATCATATATTTCAGTACTTAATTTAGTTCCTTTTTTTTAATTTTCACATCTAGAAATGGTAATTCAGTAGTGCTAAAATCATAAGTAAGGAGAATATTTAAGTCATTTTGATTCAATCTATCTACAAATTCTTTCAGAGATTCAGGGGTGCCCTTCCAGAGAACGAATATGTTGTCCACATACCGACACCATAGTGGGACAGAAGTCATGATCCACTAATTTAACTCTTCAAAGACCACTAACAGTTCTCATAGACCCAATCTTTCTGTATTCTCATCCTCAGTTCTGTAGAGCCTCTCCCTCCCCTGTTTCTCCCTGAGTATCTGTTCCTTATTGATCACTGTGTTAATCTGTCTTTTTTAATACCACTTGTTCATTGTGGCTGGATATGGATCCTTAATACATTTGTCTATGATAGCTTAGAGCCGCTAGAGTAGTGGTGCTATCCTCTGGTAAAGGTGTTGTCCATCTGTGTTGCACTGCTTTCGATACACTATATATACTGTATATGCTTTCAATATACTATATATATATATATATATATATATTTGTATATGCATGTATAAGTGTTCTTTTGCATAGATCCTCAGGTGATATTCATTACTGGGTCATCCTCTATTAGAGTTGTTGCATATATATTTTTCTTCAACAAGTTGTTTATTTTCCTTGTTAGTGTATAGATCCTTTATAAGGGGTCCATGGTGACAGATTCCTGTTGCATTACTGGGTCACCCTCTGGAAGAGGTGTTGCAATTGTCCACATCATTTCTATACACACTTATTTTGCATATTATGTTTGGAAAGCTGGCCATGCTTTTTTTATCTGTATATACACTATTTCTAATATATGTAACGTATTTGTTGCTTTAGGGTTTGCTCTGGGCTGATCACCCTTAAAGATTGGATGTGTATGGATACAACAATTAAATATGTTAAATTGATGTTGTGTGGCATCTTTATTTAAATAATGCTAATACCCCTGCCTTTTAAAGAGAGTATACCTACTACCTTTTTACTTTCTTGTTTAAATTAAGTTTGATACGTTTTCTCAGGGTCTGCACCACTTACAAACTTTATACTAGAAATTACCATATTCTCCTTTCGCCATCATTAAGTATATTTTATATATATAGGTATAAATATGTATTTGTGCAAAAAAACATCAGATATATGTAGACATTTTTAATTGTGAATAAATAGAACACATTCCGTTATGTCAAGATCATTGGAATATGACATTGATATTTTCATGTTGGGTTAGCGCATTTGCAAAAAGGCAATCATTTTTGCGTGATAGTCATGCGTTAAAAGTTTTTTTCCACTTTTTTTTTCTCCATTGACTTCTATGGGGGAATACATGCACGTGATATTTGATGTTTCAATTTTTTCGATAGTCGGGTTACCCCTTGAGCAAAATACTTTTTTTTTTATCTTGTAATACGAGCGCAACCGGACTAGCGCAAAAAGCTTAACTCTAGCAGAGTTTTCTAATCTAGCCCAAAGTAAGGGCTGCAGGGTTTAAGGGGTCTGATGTGAGCATGTGACTGAAAGAGAAGCTGCAGGGATCATGAGTCTGATCTGTTACCTGATGTAAGCATGTGACTGACAGAGGGGCTGCAGGACCAGAGGTCTGATCTGTTACCTGATGTGAGCATGTGACTGAAAGAGAAGCTGCAGGGATCATGAGTCTGATCTGTTACCTGATGTGAGCATGTGACTGAAAGAGAAGCTGCAGGGATCATGAGTCTGATCTGTTACCTGATGTAAGCATGTGACTGACAGAGGGGCTGCAGGACCAGAGGTCTGATCTGTTACCTGATGTGAGCATGTGACTGACAGAGGGGCTGCAGGACCAGAGGTCTGATCTGTTACCTGATGTGAGCATGTGACTGAAAGAGAAGCTGCAGGGATCAGGAGTCTGATCTGTTACCTGATGTGAACATGTGACTGACAGAGGGGCTGCAGTGATCATAGGTCTGATATGTTGTCTGTCAGCATGTGACTGACAGAGGGGCTGCAGGACCAGAGGTCTGATCTGTTACCTGATGTGAGCATGTGACTGAAAGAGAAGCTGCAGGACCAGAGGTCTGATCTGTTACCTGATGTGAACATGTGACTGACAGAGGGGCTGCAGTGATCACAGGTCTGATCTGTTACCTGATGTGAGCATGTGACTGAAAGAGAAGCTGCAGGGATCAGGAGTCTGATCTGTTACCTGATGTGAACATGTGACTGACAGAGGGGCTGCAGTGATCACAGGTCTGATCTGTTGTCTGTCAGCATGTGACTGACAGAGGGGCTGCAGGACCAGAGGTCTGATCTGTTACCTGATGTGAGCATGTGACTGAAAGAGAAGCTGCAGGGATCAGGAGTCTGATCTGTTACCTGATGTGAACATGTGACTGACAGAGGGGCTGCAGTGATCACAGGTCTGATCTGTTGTCTGTCAGCATGTGACTGACAGAGGGGCTGCAGGACCAGAGGTCTGATCTGTTACCTGATGTGAGCATGTGACTGAAAGAGAAGCTGCAGGGATCATGAGTCTGATCTGTTACCTAATGTGAACATGTGGCTGACAGAGGGGCTGCAGGGATCAATGGTCTGATCTGTTGTCTGAGAGCATGTGATTGACAGAGGGGCTGCAGGGATCAATGGTCTGATCTGTTGTCTGAGAGCATGTGATTGACAGAGGGGCTGCAGGGATCATAGGTCTGATCTGTTGCCTGATGTCAGCATGTGATTGACAGAGTGAGCATGTGACTGACAGAGGGGCTGCAGGACCAGAGGTCTGATCTGTTACCTGATGTGTGCATGTGACTGACAGAGGGGCTGCAGTGATCATAGGTCTGATCTGTTGTCTGTCAGCATGTGACTGACAGAGGGGCTGCAGGGATCATAGGTCTGATCTGTTGTCTGAGAGCATGTGATTGACAGAGGGACTGCAGGGATCATAGGTCTGATCTGTTGTCTGATGTCAGCATGTGATTGACAGAGGGACTGCAAGGATCATGGGTCTGATCTGTTTTCTGAGAACATGTGATTGACAGAGGGGCTGCAGGGATCAATTGTCTGATCTGTTGTCTGAGAGCATGTGATTGACAGAGGGGCTGCAGGGATCATAGGTCTGATCTGTTGTCTGTCAGCATGTGACTGACAGAGGGGCTGCAGGACCAGATGTCTGATCTGTTACCTGATGTGAGCATGTGACTGACAGAGGGGCTGCAGGACCAGATGTCTGATCTGTTACCTGATGTGAGCATGTGACTGACAGAGGGGCTGCAGGACCAGAGGTCTGATTTGTTGTCTGATGTCAGCATGTGACTGACAGAGGGGCTGCAGGACCAGAGATATGATCTGTTGTCTGATGTCAGCATGTGACTAACATGTGATTGACAGAGGGGCTGCAGGGATCAGAGGTCTGATCTGTTGTCTGAGAGCATGTGATTGACAGGTTGTCTGATGTCAGCATGTGATTGACAGAGGGACTGCAAGGATCATGTGTCTGATCTGTTTTCTGAGAACATGTGATTGACAGAGGGGTTACAGGGATCAATGGTCTGATCTGTTGTCTGAGAGCATGTGATTGACAGAGGGGCTGCAGGGATCATAGGTCTGATCTGTTGTCTGAGAGCATGTGATTGACAGAGGGGCTGCAGGGATCATAGGTCTGATCTGTTGTCTGAGAGCATGTGATTGACAGAGGGGTTACAGGGATCAATGGTCTGATCTGTTGTCTGAGAGCATGTGATTTACAGAGGGGTTACAGGGATCAATGGTCTGATCTGTTGTCTGATGTCAGCATGTGATTGACAGAGGGGTTACAGGGATCAATGGTCTGATCTGTTGTCTGAGAGCATGTGATTGACAGAGGGGCTGCAGGGATCATAGGTCTGATCTGTTGTCTGATGTCAGCATGTGATTGACAGAGGGGCTGCAGGCAGGGCCGCCATCAGGGGGTGACAGGGGGGACTACAGTCAGGGGCCCGGCTGGGATGAGGGGCCCTGGGCCCACTGCTGACATAAAAAGTTATTTCCTTTTTTAAAAAAAAAAAAAAAGCCAGGCCCGGTAGTCAAGGCACTTAAAATTTGATGTCTCTCTCCTAAACATTAGTTTACTATGATGTAACGGAACACTGTAAATTTAGTGTGCAGATCCTTAAAAAAAACAGCATTATTGCTTGTTATGCATATTTGCAACCACATTCCTACAGAAATTGCTGCATACGACAGACCTAAAAGTGTAGGGATCACAGAGTTGAGACTGCTCTGATCAGAGTAGACTACAGGCAATATATCTAGAGCCAATAAATGGGACAATGAACTCCAAAATTAAAATGTGTTGCATCTAAAATAGGGTTATTTTAATTGGTATCTATATATGTACATAGTTATTAATGGATGTCCATATCCTGAATAAAATGAAATACTGGATGGTGGTGGATGTGTTTTTGTCGCATTGATTAGCTAGGGTGCTACTGCTCACTGCTGGGAGGGGCGGGGATGTGGGCATATTAGGTGCGGGGGGCGCACACAATTCAAAGGTATTTTCCTTTCATTAGTATTTACAGTTCCACTGACTTTTTCTTGTACATTCTATTATGGTCAGGTGCAAAATAACACATATGAAGGTTTAAAAGGGTTAATTGAGCAAATGCTATGTCTGTGGTGTGTGCTTCTTTTTGCCAATGTCTACAAGATTGTGCCTTGTAGTGAATAGGGCTAGTTATGGAAGATTGCATGATTATGCTAAACAACCCACACCGCAGAGCACGTAACGCTAACCCTGCAGTTGCACATGATGGTAATAATATTATAGCTAGATTATAAAAAGGAGGCTTACAATATAAACATTAGTCTAGGACATATTAACAATTTCTGCTAGGGTGATATATATGTTTTTTTGTATGTGGCTACTATATACTTGTCATTATATTGGATTAGTACAGATAAAACCTGCAACTGCAGATATTTATGTTTATAGAGGCTTTAGACCAGATCTATTGTATTTTTCCATCCGTAGATATGAAATGAAAACAGCAGCTCTTGCTGGAATTCTAAGGATTAGTTTTACTAGTAACCCAATCCAATAGCACTCAGAGATTAAAAAGTAGCAGCGGCTTTATACAGAACCACAAATCAATAAGACGAGTAAGGTTAGTATGTTTTGTATTACAGCGTAGATTAGATCAAAACATTGTGTGCAACCAGGTATCTGTATCTGTGGTTCAGTGGTTTGTGGTCATTAATTGTTATTCAGTATATTCAGTTTATGCTGGGGTTAGGTTCCAGAAGGAATGGTTGTAAATCGAAACCGTTGCAAATTGAAACCCAGTTTATAATGTAAGTCAATGGGAAGTGAAGGAGATAGGTTCCAGGCCCCTCTCAAAATTGTCATAAGTAACACATAATACATTATTTTAAAAGCTTTGAAATGAAGACTTTACATGCTAGGCAGCATTATAAACCTAATAAAATAATAACACAACACAGAATATATTATTAAACTAAGTTAAATGAACAAAAACATTTGCTAAAGAGCATTATAAACCTAATAAAATAATCACATAACACAGACTTCACTTACATTTTTCTGCAAACAGTTCTTTCTATGCATTCCAATCTGGACTGAGTTATAGACAGGAAGATCTTGTTCCTTTGAAATCTGCTCGATAGCTCAGGTCTGGTTAAACTGATTAATTTCAGCTTACTTGGCTTTGCTGCAACACAAGCGGACAGCTCCACCTACTGGCTATTTTAATCAATGCACTGCTTCTCAATGCTTTTCAATAGCATTCACATGACTGGAAAAAAAGGTTGTTAATCTGAAACGGTGTAAATTGAACCGTTGTAAAATGAGGGCCACCTGTATTCTTCTAGCAAAATACGCCCCTACCGTACAACTATGCAGCCAGTGCACAGAACTGGATGATCTACGCTGTGCTCACAGCCTACCACACCATGTCATTTCACATTCCAAACTCCTTTGTCCTGTTGGGCAAGCTGGTTTGTCCTGTAGGGCTAGTAGAAGTGCACTGGGCACTTAGAGGCTGGCAGGGCCAGACAGGAGCAGCTGTCGCAGGGAGCAGAGGGAAAGATTCAGGGCACTCGAGTTCTTTACAGAGGGGCTTGCTGGGATGGCTGACAGGTGCCAGGGCACTGCAGGAGAAGGGTTATCGTGTTTTCTTTGTTTAATAAATGGGGTTGCAGCTGTACAAACTGCGGCAGTCAAATTTAATATAAAATACTACCCTTGTATGCTTTTAATGTATGATGTATACATATATGATCCTAGTGCCCTTTCCTAGTATGTATGTATGTGTGATTGTGTGTTTATCAGTGTTTGTGTATGTATGTGAATGTGTGTGTATGTAAGTATCTGTTTATCAGTGTATGTGTGTATAAAAGTGTATGTGTGCGTAAATATGTGTATATGAGTGTGTGTGTATGTGTGTGTAAATATGTATATATGAGTGTGTGTAAATATGTGTATATGAGTGTGTGTATGTGTGTGTGTAAATATGTGTATATGAGTGTGTGTAAATATGTGTATATGAGTGTGTGTGTGTGTGTATGTGTGTGTAAATATGTGTATATGAGTGTGTGTGTATGTGTGTGTAAATATGTGTATATGAGTGTGTGTGTGCATGTGTGTGTAAATATGTGTATATGAGTGTGTGTGTGCATGTGTGTGTAAATATGTGTGTATGGGTGTGTAAATATGTGTGTATGGGTGTGTAAATATGTGTATATGAGTGTGTGTGTGCATGTGTGTGTAAATATGTGTGTATGGGTGTGTAAATATGTGTATATGAGTGATGTGAAATGGCACTGGAGTGAGATTCAAGAGATAGCCATTAGAGAGCTGAAGAGAAAACTCACTCAAGCAACTTGCTTAGCGTACCCTGAAGGGGGTAAACCTTTCTACTTAGAGACAGGTTACACAGATATAAGCATGAGTGCTGTTTTGTACCAAAAGCATGATAATTTAAGTCAAGTCATTGCTTATGCGAGTAAAACTTTATCCCCAGTAGAAATAAAATTTAGCAATTGCGAAAAAGCCCTCTTATCTACTGTATGGGCTCTACAAAATTTCCGAAGCTATATACAGGGGCGAGAAAATTATTGTAGAAACGGTCCATGAGCCTTTGCTATATCTGCAAAGTGAGAGAATAAGTGATGGAAATTTGTCTAATAGCCGCATAACAGCTTGGACTCTTTCCTTACAAGGCTGGCCTTTAGAAATTCGCTATAAGCAAAACAAAAAGAATCAAGTCACACAGGGGCTTGCTGAGCTCCATGACTGTACTGCTAAGGATCATAGGAAATAGTTATTAGAAGATTATTTCCTGGAGGAACAATTGCTTTCCCCGTATAAAATATACAATGAGGACCATTGTCAAACATTACCTTGGGTATATGTTGATGGTTGTTCTTACCATGCCACTATTGATAATGTGCGCAGACTAGTCGCTGGCATTGGTATAACTTGGGCAAGTGGATTCCCAAATATTTCTGTAGGTTTTAACATTGGACCAAGATCCAGTCAAGTTGCACTCACTGCTGTTCTAAAAACCATTGGAATGGCTATTGAACAAGGTATTCATGAATTTGTGATCATTACTGACTCAAATTACGTGCGTGACAGTTTTGATGAATACCTGTTAACTTGGAAAAGAAATGGCATGCAGAAAACTAACAACAAACCAGTCAAACGTGGCAAGTTGTTCTGCAAGATTAATAATCTAGTGGTGTCCAATGGGTTAACCATACACCGGAAGAAGACCAAGGGTCATTCCAGGATTCTAGGTCCTGATAAGGAAGGCAATGATCTTGCGGATTCATTAGCTAAACAAGGAGCCATAACTGGAGAACTCCTTGATATCGACAACTTAATGGGTGCAGTCAAGATAGAAGCCATTACCAGAAACCAGGCTAAACAACAGAGTGAGCCTAACCTGGTACAATGGAATCAGGATTCTCCTAGTGAGGACCTGATCACTAGTCAAAAAGAAGACCCCTTTCTAGGCATCTTCTATAAACACATAGAAGATCCTGAAAGCAACCTCATCTCAAAAGAGGACAGTATTGGTAAGGAAGATCTTAGAATCTTAATGAAATCCAGATCACTATTCAAGTTACAGGATGGTTTTTTAATTAGAACCTCCAAAACTGGCATCCAGCAATTGGTGGTACCTACCTAGTTCAGAGGTCTCATGCTTCAACATGCCCATGATGCTCCTACATCCTGTTATCGTGGTGCCAAATTAACGTATGAAATATTGCGTGATAACGCCTTTTGGCCGCACATGTTGAAAGATGTTCAAACTGTCAAGGTTGTTTAATCTGTCCACAATTCCAACCCACTGCGCCAACGCATAGAGCACCATTGCAGAAAAGGGGGTTGGTAATGCCATGGTAAGATATACAAATTGATTTTATTGGTCCAGTAACCAGGTCATCAAGAGGTAACAAATACATGTTGACAGTAATGTGCCTATTCACTAAATGGGTAGAGTGCATCAGTGCACCTAACAATAGTGCTGAAACACGCACAGCATTACTCATCAACCATGTGTTTTCCAGATTTGGTTTGCCCCAAAGAATCGAGTCCGATTGGGGAACTCACTTCACTAGCGAAATGATGACCAAAATGTGGAAAATACTAGGGGTTAAAAGAAAGCTCCATATCGCATATAGAGCTGCCTCAAGTGGTGGTGTAGAGCGTTACAACCAGTCCATTGTAAAAATCCTTAAAAAGTTTGTGAGTGAAACAGGTAAAGACTAGGATGTAAAATTACCTCTAGTCCTAATGGTATTAAGAGCAACTCCAAGTAGTGCTACTAAGATGTCACCTTTTGAATTGATGACTGGTAGAAGGATGGTTCTACCTCAACATCTACTATACCATACATCAGACCAGAACTTGATAAATGCTGCCAATACGCATCAATATGTGAAGAACCTAAGGAAGCACCTGCAAAATGCCTTTGCATTTGCTCAAAGGAACATAGGAAAATCCGCAACTGTCACTAAAACATATTATGATCTCAAAACGTGCAAATAGGAATATGAAATTAATGATAAAGTTTATCTTTACAATTTTGGAAGAGATCAGGTTAAGGAGAAGAATTTTCTTCCATCATGGAAGGGTCCTTTTTTCATTACTGACAAAATATCTCCAGTTGCCTATAAAATTATGATACCTAAAAATTATACTTTTATGGATAAATGGGTCCATATTAATCAGTTGCGAGCGTGCCATCCTAGATCCCAACTACAAGTCATAGAGGGAGAATAAAGTGTCATAACCCCAAGTACACTAAAGACATATTGTAGTTTAAAGATGCCTAACTAATTAGCCTAAGGATCAAAAATAACGGACTCTCTTCATAGAAGATTGTCTATGATGCATACTGTCGATACACTCACCAAGTACTACTGACTTTAAGCCAATTCAAATACATGTGTCCTACATCTATTTACAATTGGAAGGGGGAATTATGCCAGGGTATCTGTAAATAGCATTAAATAAACTACATATGTATCAAATAATTTGTGGTACTTCAGACCAGCTAATTGACATGAATTGTGTGGGCTGTAGCCATAACAGACCAACCTCCCCTTTTTCTTAGTTACACAGGAAAGAACAAAATATTTAGACCTTTGTATAGATAAGACCAATGGGCCACTTTAAAGTAAATATTAGCATTATGGAACCCTCAGATGTGTATGCCCATATATGGGTTTCCTGCCCAAAATGGATAATAGATTTACAGACCCCCTCACTGCTCAATACATCTAAGAGAGAACAAAAGGGAACATTTGTTTAAATTAGTCAAAGCAGATTTCTTCAAAGCAAGCCTTTATAAGGAGGAGTTTTCCTATCTGTAGGAAACAGGCGCTAGGTCTGGGACTGAACTCTTTGAGGCCTAACTATATGCAAGAGAAACAAGTTTTTCTTCAGGGGAAGCCAACTTGCATGCAAGAGTTGATTATTCCCTGCTGATTTGGATACACAGAATCTCCTATTTACCAGACTTGGTAAAAACTTTAAATAGCAGAATGTATACTTAAAAAGTCATATAAATGATTTGTCTATAATTTTCAAATCTATTTAAAATACTCAAATATATATACATGTATATGAACCTGGGAGATGTGTCTAATGCATAAGATATCTTTAAATCTAAAGTGAATATGTAACTGTCTATTTTAAGTGTTTAACCAACTCACTTCAGAATAACAACATTGTTTCTTTCATTTCAGACCGAGGAGAAAACAGTAAATTATCCCATAAATTATATATAAATTGTGTTTTTCATGCACTCAAAATAACACTATCAAGAGATGTACAAAGATGTGGGCTTTATTTATATTGAAAAGGAATGAGACTCTAATAAGCATATTTTAACATAGAATTATAATATACTCGTGTTTGATCTCAAATTGTACATTTTAAATTATACTAAATGGACCATATATGGAACATATAATTATTAAAACTAGGAGATTAAAAGTATATAAAAATAGGCATTTGATAAAAATATATATAAGAACTGTATTTACTATAGCAGTATTGATAGTGAGACTGAAATTCTGGTTATCTGCTGCCACCAATAGTTCATAAATGGTATGACAGCCAAACAAATTGACTGTTTAAAACATATGCCAAACCAAATAACCAATCAATGCTCAGCTCCGTTAAGAGAGAATAACAGACAAACATCAGAGGGCCTATCAAAATCTTGTGGGAATGATTAAAGAAAAGAAGGAGGGGCTATATCTTTGATAAGCACACACACAGTAGTCAAAGGACAGACTCAAAGAAGCATTTTTGGAGAGGAAAATACACAGGCTTTGGGCTAAGTATATTCTCTGTCATTTTGGGACACTTTCTTGAACAAAGGACAATTTACAATTTTGAGACCTGTACCTCTGCACATGGTGGATAAATCCTTCTTAGATGACCCACAAGAAATTCTAGAAACTGAATAATCATTTGGTTATGTTGTAACGTATGGCAGTGACTATAATTTAATATTTTAAAGCAAATACATTCATTGTTGCTACAGTAATCGAAGCTGGTAATTTTAAAAGGGCACTTTGTATTTTAAGCTTATATCCATAGTCCTGTGTAGTCTTAGCTAGTCCCATAAATTGGCTGTTTGCATTATATTATATATAATTTCTGGTGTTTTTAATTGAAATTATATAGAATCATTTGTGGGCTAAGTTACTTTATTATACTTGTCTGAAAGTTATTTATTTTAAATCTATTGAGACCCAGTAAGATTTGTGTGAATTATCTTGGTATATTGTTTATCTAAACACTGTGAAGTTAGTGGTCCATATTCTAGTATTCCGTTGTGGTATTTAAATGCGATTAATTGTGAGTAAGGTTAATTTTAAAGGTATTTTTTTATGATCTGCTGTATAGAGTATTGTAACAGCATAAATATGTATAGTTGATTCATAATCTAGTTTCCATAAATATAATTCAATGCGTTTATAAATTTGAACAAATCTAAAGAATTTAGAAATAATTATTAATTTCTATTGTTTCGTATATACATTTTAATTGGAGGTTGTTTTAAAGAATAATATAAATAAATTGTGTTATAACCCTGGTATATACTGACAATGTGATTGACATAGGGCTGCAGGACCATAGGTCTGATCTGTTGTCTGATGTGAGCATGTGGCTAACAGAAAAGCTGCAGGGATCATGGGTCTGATCTGTTGTCTGAGAGCATGTGATTGACAGATGGGCTGCAGGACAAGAGGTCTGATCTGTTGTCTGATGTGAGCATGTGGCTGACAGAGAAGCTGCAGGGATCACGGGTCTGATCTGTCACCTGATGTGAGCATGTGGCTGACAAAAGGGCAACAAGGAACATAGGTCGGATCTGTTGTCTGATGTGAGCATGTGGCTGACAGAGAAGCTGCAGGGATCACGGGTCTGATCTGTCACCTGATGTGAGCATGTGGCTGAAAAAAGGGCAACAAGGAACATAGGTCGGATCTGTTGTCTGATGTGAGCATGTGGCTGACAGAGAAGCTGCAGGGATCATGGGTCTGATCTGTTGCTTGATGTGAGCATGTAGCTGACAAAGGGGCAACAAGGATCATAGGTCTGATCTGTTGCCTGATGTGAGCACGTGGGTGACAGAGAAGCTGCAGGGATCATGGGTCTGATCTGTTACCTGATGTGAGCATCTAGCTGGCAAAGGGGCAACAAGGAACATAGGTCGGATCTGTTGCCTGATGTGAGCATGTGGCTGACAGAGAAGCTGCAGGGATCATGGGTCTGATCTGTTACCTGATGTGAGCATGTGACTGACAGAGAAGCTGCAGGGATCATGGGTCTGATCTGTTACCTGATGTGAGCATGTGACTGACAGAGAAGCTGCAGGGATCATGGGTCTGATCTGTTACCTGATGTGAGCATGTGACTGACAGAGAAGCTGCAGGGATCATGGGTCTGATCTGTTACCTGATGTGAGCATGTGACTGACAGAGGGGCTGCAGGACCAGAGGTCTGATCTGTTACCTGATGTGAGCATGTGGCTGACAGAGAAGCTGCAGGGATCATGGGTCTGATCTGTTACCTGATGTGAGCATGTGGCTGACAGAGAAGCTGCAGGGATCATGGGTCTGATCTGTTTCCTGATGTGAGCATGTGGCTGAGAGAGGGGCTGTAGGGATCATAGGTCTGATCTGTTACCTGATGTGAGCATGTGATTGACAGAGGGGCTGCAGGACAAGAGGTCTGATCTGTTGTCTGATGTGAGCATGTGGCTGACAGAGAAGCTGCAGGGATCATGGGTCTGATCGGTTGCCTGATGTGAGCATGTGACTGACAGAGAAGCTGCAGGGATCATGGGTCTGATCTGTTACCTGATGTGAGCATGTGGCTGACAGAGAAGCTGCAGGGATCATGGGTCTGATCTGTTACCTGATGTGAGCATGTGGCTGACAGAGAAGCTGCAGGGATCATGGGTCTGATTTGTTACCTGATGTGAGCATGTGGCTGAGAGAGGGGCTGTAGGGATCATAGGTCTGATCTGTTGTCTGAGAGCATGTGATTGACAGAGGGGCTGCAGGACAAGAGGTCTGATCTGTTGTCTGATGTGAGCATGTGGCTGACAGAGAAGCTGCAGGGATCATGGGTCTGATCTGTTGCCTGATGTGAGCATGTGGCTGACAGAGGGGCAACAAGGATCATAGGTCTGATCTGTTACCTGATGTAAGCATGACGCTGACAGAGGGGCTGCAGGGGTACATGCTAAGATAAGGGCTGCAGGGTCAGGGGTCTGATTTGCTACCTGATTCAGCATGTGGCTAACAGTGAGGTTGCAGGGGTACATGCTAAGGTAAGGGCTGCAGGGTCAGGGGTCTGATTTGCTACCTGATTCAGCATGTGGCTAACACTGTGGTTGCAGGGGTACATGCTAAGGTAAGGGCTGCAGGGTCAGGGGTCTGATTTGCTACCTGATTTAGTATGTGGCTAACAGTGGGGTTGCAAGGGTACATGCTAAGGTAAGGGCTGCAGGGTCAGGGGTCTAATTTGCTACCTGATTCAGCATGTGGCTGATAGAGGGGCTGCAGGGGTGCATGCTAAGATAAGGGCTGCAGCATGCTAAGCCCCCTTTAAGCGTAAGCCTGGGCTCTGTGATGAAGGGCCAGGATCAGTGCGGCTCCCCCGGTGCGCTATAACTACATATAAGCCTAATACTTTATCATCTGCAGAAAAAGAACATTTACATTAGTTTTAAGAAATGTTTTAATGACATCTGTCACTGTATGTCAGTTACTTTTTATCTGTATCAGTCGGTCTGTACTAACCTAGATGAGTCATTTCTAGTTTAGTGTAGTGATCACTGTATGTCAGTTACTTTTTATCTGTATCAGTCGGTCTGTACTAACCTAGATGAGTCATTTCTAGTTTAGTGTAGTGATCACTGTATGTCAGTTACTTTTTATCTGTATCAGTCGGTCTGTACTAACCTAGATGAGTCATTTCTAGTTTAGTGTAGTGATCACTGTATGTCAGTTACTTTTTATCTGTATCAGTCGGTCTGTACTAACCTAGATGAGTCATTTCTAGTTTAGTGTAGTGATCACTGTATGTCAGATACTTTTTATCTGTATCAGTCGGTCTGTACTAACCTAGATCAGTCATTTCTAGTTTAGTGTAGTGATCACTGTATGTCAGATACTTTTTATCTGTATCAGTCGGTCTGTACTAACCTAGATCAGTCATTTCTAGTTTAGTGTAGAGATAACTGTATGTCAGTTACTTTATCTGTATCAGTCGGTCTGTACTAACCTAGATGAGTCATTTCTAGTTTAGTGTAGTGATCACTGTATGTCAGTTACTTTATCTGTATCAGTCGGTCTGTACTAACCTAGATGAGTCATTTCTAGTTTAGTGTAGTGATCACTGTATGTCAGTTACTTTATCTGTATCAGTCGGTCTGTACTAACCTAGATGAGTCATTTCTAGTTTAGTGTTGTGATAACTGTATGTCAGTTACTTTTTATCTGTATCAGTCGGTCTGTACTAACCTAGATCAGTCATTTCTAGTTTAGTGTAGTGATAACTGTATGTCAGTTACTTTTTATCTGTATCAGTCAGACTGTACTAACCTAGATCAGTAATTTCTAGTTTAGTGTAGTGATCACTGTATGTCAGTTACTTTTTATCTGTATCAGTCAGACAGTACTAACCTAGATCAGTCATTTCTAGTTTAGTGTAGTGATCACTGTATGTCAGTTACTTTTTATCTGTATCAGTCGGTCTGTACTAACCTAGATCTGTCATTTCTAGTTTAGTGTAGTGATAACTGTATGTCAGTTACTTTTTATCTGTATCAGTCGGTCTGTACTAACCTAGATCAGTCATTTCTAGTTTAGTGTAGTGATCACTGTATGTCAGTTACTTTATCTGTATCAGTCGGTCTGTACTAACCTAGATGAGTCATTTCTAGTTTAGTGTTGTGATAACTGTATGTCAGTTACTTTTTATCTGTATCAGTCGGTCTGTACTAACCTAGATCAGTCATTTCTAGTTTAGTGTAGTGATAACTGTATGTCAGTTACTTTTTATCTGTATCAGTCGGTCTGTACTAACCTAGATCTGTCATTTCTAGTTTAGTGTAGTGATAACTGTATGTCAGTTACTTTTTATCTGTATCAGTCGGTCTGTACTAACCTAGATGAGTCGTTTCTAGTTTAGTGTAGTGATAACTGTATGTCAGTTACTTTTTATCTGTATCAGTCGGTCTGTAATAACCTAGATCAGTCATTTCTAGTTTAGTGTAGTGATCACTGTATGTCAGTTACTTTTTATCTGTATCAGTCGGTCTGTACTAACCTAGATCAGTCATTTCTAGTTTAGTGTTGTGATAACTGTATGTCAGTTACTTTTTATCTGTATCAGTCGGTCTGTACTAACCTAGATCTGTCATTTCTAGTTTAGTGTAGTGATCACTGTATGTCAGTTACTTTTTATCTGTATCAGTCGGTCTGTACTAACCTAGATCAGTCATTTCTAGTTTAGTGTAGTGATCACTGTATGTCAGTTACTTTATCTGTATCAGTCGGTCTGTACTAACCTAGATGAGTCATTTCTAGTTTAGTGTTGTGATAACTGTATGTCAGTTACTTTTTATCTGTATCAGTCGGTCTGTACTAACCTAGATCAGTCATTTCTAGTTTAGTGTAGTGATAACTGTATGTCAGTTACTTTTTATCTGTATCAGTCAGACTGTACTAACCTAGATCAGTAATTTCTAGTTTAGTGTAGTGATCACTGTATGTCAGTTACTTTTTATCTGTATCAGTCAGACAGTACTAACCTAGATCAGTCATTTCTAGTTTAGTGTAGTGATCACTGTATGTCAGTTACTTTTTATCTGTATCAGTCGGTCTGTACTAACCTAGATCTGTCATTTCTAGTTTAGTGTAGTGATAACTGTATGTCAGTTACTTTTTATCTGTATCAGTCGGTCTGTACTAACCTAGATGAGTCGTTTCTAGTTTAGTGTAGTGATAACTGTATGTCAGTTACTTTTTATCTGTATCAGTCGGTCTGTAATAACCTAGATCAGTCATTTCTAGTTTAGTGTAGTGATCACTGTATGTCAGTTACTTTTTATCTGTATCAGTCGGTCTGTACTAACCTAGATCAGTCATTTCTAGTTTAGTGTAGTGATAACTGTATGTCAGTTACTTTTTATCTGTATCAGTCGGTCTGTACTAACCTAGATCAGTCATTTCTAGTTTAGTGTAGGGATCACTGTATGTCAGTTACTTTTTATCTGTATCAGTCGGTCTGTACTAACCTAGATCAGTCATTTCTAGTTTAGTGTAGTGATCACTGTATGTCAGTTACTTTTTATCTGTATCAGTCGGTCTGTACTAACCTAGATGAGTCATTTCTAGTTTAGTGTAGTGATAACTGTATGTCAGTTACTTTTTATCTGTATCAGTCAGTCTGTACTAACCTAGATGAGTCATTTCTAGTTTAGTGTAGTGATAACGGTATGTCAGTTACTTTTTATCTGTATCAGTCGGTCTGTACTAACCTAGATCTGTCATTTCTTGTTTAGTGTAGTGATCACTGTATGTCAGTTACTTTTTATCTGTATCAGTCGGTCTGTACTAACCTAGATCAGTCATTTCTAGTTTAGTGTTGTGATAACTGTATGTCAGTTACTTTTTATCTGTATCAGTCGGTCTGTACTAACCTAGATCTGTCATTTCTAGTTTAGTGTAGTGATCACTGTATGTCAGTTACTTTTTATCTGTATCAGTCGGTCTGTACTAACCTAGATGAGTCATTTCTAGTTTAGTGTAGTGATAACTGTATGTCAGTTACTTTTTATCTGTATCAGTCCGACTGTAGTAACCTAGATCAGTCATTTCTAGTTTAGTGTAGTGATAACTGTATGTCAGTTACTTTTTATCTGTATCAGTCCGACTGTACTAACCTAGATCAGTCATTTCTAGTTTAGTGTAGTGATGACTGTATGTCAGTTACTTTTTATCTGTATCAGTCCGACTGTACTAACCTAGATCAGTCATTTCTAGTTTAGTGTAGTGATAACTGTATGTCAGTTACTTTTTATCTGTATCAGTCCGACTGTAGTAACCTAGATCAGTCATTTCTAGTTTAGTGTTGTGATAACTGTATGTCAGTTACTTTTTATCTGTATCAGTCGGTCTGTACTAACCTAGATCAGTCATTTCTAGTTTAGTGTTGTGATCACTGTATGTCAGTTACTTTTTATCTGTATCAGTCGGTCTGTACTAACCTAGATCAGTCATTTCTAGTTTAGTGTAGTGATCACTGTATGTCAGTTACTTTTTATCTGTATCAGTCGGTCTGTACTAACCTAGATCAGTCATTTCTAGTTTAGTGTAGTGATCACTGTATGTCATTTACTTTTTATCTGTATCAGTCGGTCTGTACTAACCTAGATCAGTCATTTCTAGTTTAGTGTAGTGATCACTGTATGTCAGTTACTTTTTATCTGTATCAGTCAGACTGTACTAACCTAGATGAGTCATTTCTAGTTTAGTGTAGTGATAACTGTATGTCAGTTACTTTTTATCTGTATCAGTCTGTCTGTACTAACCTAGATCTGTCATTTCTAGTTTAGTGTAGTGATCACTGTATGTCAGTTACTTTTTATCTGTATCAGTCCGACTGTAGTAACCTAGATCAGTCATTTCTAGTTTAGTGTTGTGATAACTGTATGTCAGTTACTTTTTATCTGTATCAGTCGGTCTGTACTAACCTAGATCAGTCATTTCTAGTTTAGTGTTGTGATCACTGTATGTCAGTTACTTTTTATCTGTATCAGTCGGTCTGTACTAACCTAGATCAGTCATTTCTAGTTTAGTGTAGTGATAACTGTATGTCAGTTACTTTTTATCTGTATCAGTCGGTCTGTACTAACCTAGATCAGTCATTTCTAGTTTAGTGTAGTGATAACTGTATGTCAGTTACTTTTTATCTGTATCAGTCGGTCTGTACTAACCTAGATCAGTCATTTCTAGTTTAGTGTTGTGATCACTGTATGTCAGTTACTTTTTATCTGTATCAGTCGGTCTGTACTAACCTAGATCAGTCATTTCTAGTTTAGTGTAGTGATCACTGTATGTCATTTACTTTTTATCTGTATCAGTCGGTCTGTACTAACCTAGATCAGTCATTTCTAGTTTAGTGTAGTGATCACTGTATGTCAGTTACTTTTTATCTGTATCAGTCAGACTGTACTAACCTAGATGAGTCATTTCTAGTTTAGTGTAGTGATAACTATATGTCAGTTACTTTTTATCTGTATCAGTCTGTCTGTACTAACCTAGATCTGTCATTTCTAGTTTAGTGTAGTGATCACTGTATGTCAGTTACTTTTTATCTGTATCAGTCGGTCTGTACTAACCTAGATCAGTCATTTCTAGTTTAGTTTAGTGATAACTGTATGTCAGTTACTTTTTATCTGTATCAGTCGGTCTATACTAACCTAGATCAGTCATTTATAGTTTAGTGTTGTGATAACTGTATGTCAGTTACTTTTTATCTGTATCAGTCGGTCTGTACTAACCTAGATCAGTCATTTCTAGTTTAGTGTAGTGATAACTGTATGTCAGTTACTTTTTATCTGTATCAGTCAGACTGTACTAACCTAGATCAGTCATTTCTAGTTTAGTGTTGTGATCACTGTATGTCAGTTACTTTTTATCTGTATCAGTCGGTCTGTACTAACCTAGATCAGTCATTTCTAGTTTAGTGTTGTGATAACTGTATGTCAGTTACTTTTTATCTGTATCAGTCGGTCTGTACTAACCTAGATCTGTCATTTCTAGTTTAGTGTAGTGATCACTGTATGTCAGTTACTTTTTATCTGTATCAGTCGGTCTGTACTAACCTAGATCAGTCATTTCTAGTTTAGTGTTGTGATAACTGTATGTCAGTTACTTTTTATCTGTATCAGTCGGTCTGTACTAACCTAGATCAGTCATTTCTAGTTTAGTGTAGTGATAACTGTATGTCAGTTACTTTTTATCTGTATCAGTCGGTCTGTACTAACCTAGATCAGTCATTTCTAGTTTAGTGTAGTGATAACTGTATGTCAGTTACTTTTTATCTGTATCACTCGGTCTGTACTAACCTAGATCAGTCATTTCTAGTTTAGTGTAGTGATCACTGTATGTCAGTTACTTTTTATCTGTATCAGTCGGTCTGTACTAACCTAGATCAGTCATTTCTAGTTTAGTGTAGTGATAACTGTATGTCAGTTACTTTTTATCTGTATCAGTCGGTCTGTACTAACCTAGATCAGTCATTTCTAGTTTAGTGTTGTGATAACTGTATGTCAGTTACTTTTTATCTGTATCAGTCGGTCTGTACTAACCTAGATCAGTCATTTCTAGTTTAGTGTTGTGTTAACTGTATGTCAGTTACTTTTTATCTGTATCAGTCAGACTGTACTAACCTAGATCAGTCATTTCTAGTTTAGTGTAGTGATAACTGTATGTCAGTTACTTTTTATCTGTATCAGTCAGACTGTACTAACCTAGATCAGTCATTTCTAGTTTAGTGTAGTGATAACTGTATGTCAGTTACTTTTTATCTGTATCAGTCGGACTGTACTAACCTAGATCTGTCATTTCTAGTTTAGTGTAGTGATAACTGTATGTCAGTTACTTTTTATCTGTATCAGTCGGTCTGTACTAACCTAGATCAGTCATTTCTAGTTTAGTGTAGTGATCACTGTATGTCAGTTACTTTTTATCTGTATCAGTCGGTCTGTACTAACCTAGATCAGTCATTTCTAGTTTAGTGTAGAGATAACTGTATGTCAGTTACTTTTTATCTGTATCAGTCGGTCTGTACTAACCTAGATGAGTCATTTCTAGTTTAGTGTTGTGATCACTGTATGTCAGTTACTTTTTATCTGTATCAGTCAGACTGTACTAACCTAGATCAGTCATTTCTAGTTTAGTGTAGTGATCACTGTATGTCAGTTACTTTTTATCTGTATCAGTCGGTCTGTACTAACCTAGATCAGTCATTTCTAGTTTAGTGTAGTGATAACTGTATGTCAGTTACTTTTTATCTGTATCAGTCGGACTGTACTAACCTAGATCAGTCATTTCTAGTTTAGTGTAGTGATCACTGTATGTCAGTTACTTTTTATCTGTATCAGTCGGTCTGTACTAACCTAGATGAGTCATTTCTAGTTTAGTGTAGTGATAACTGTATGTCAGTTACTTTTTATCTGTATCAGTCGGACTGTACTAACCTAGATCAGTCATTTCTAGTTTAGTGTAGTGATCACTGTATGTCAGTTACTTTTTATCTGTATCAGTCAGTCTGTACTAACCTAGATCAGTCATTTCTAGTTTAGTGTAGTGATCACTGTATGTCAGTTACTTTTTATCTGTATCAGTCAGACTGTACTAACCTAGATGAGTCATTTCTAGTTTAGTGTAGTGATAACTGTATGTCAGTTACTTTTTATCTGTATCAGTCGGTCTGTACTAACCTAGATGAGTCATTTCTAGTTTAGTGTAGTGATCACTGTATGTCAGTTACTTTTTATCTGTATCAGTCGGTCTGTACTAACCTAGATGAGTCATTTCTAGTTTAGTGTAGTGATCACTGTATGTCAGTTACTTTTTATCTGTATCAGTCGGTCTGTACTAACCTAGATCAGTCATTTCTAGTTTAGTGTTGTGATAACTGTATGTCAGTTACTTTTTATCTGTGTCAGAGTATTTCAGTTATGCTGCTTTTCCTTTAAGGTGTACTAACCAATCACAGGTACACACTCCCTTTATCACACCTGCTCACACCCCCAAGCTTTGCTTAGTAATTTGTAAAACTCCCTGAGAGACATACTTGTTCCTGAGCTAACTACCAATTTAACTATAAACAACCTAAGGATTTCAAAGTACTATTCAACTATTTCTATCTGTGTGAGCAAACCTAATCTAATCCTTTCAGAGTGTTTATTTATATTTCAGACTGATTCAGCCTTTCTGTTTCATCTCTCCCTGAACCGGATGCCTGCAGTTTTCACAGACTTCCAGCTGCACTCAGCTAATCAGACTGCAGCCTGTTCCACATTTTCACAGACTGATTTACCTAACTAAGGAGTGTAATATCCAATCTCATCAAAGGTAACTCTCAAACCTTGTTCCATAATTGTTTCAGCTTTAATACTGTCAGAAATCCTTCTGAGCTCTGGATAAGTGATTGTGGTGACATCACACTCCAAACACCGCGCCTCTCTCCCTCAACACAGGATCTCATCTCTGCATGTCAGCTGCAGCTTCAACTGAAGGGAGACAAGCATATCTGATCTGGTTAGTTAACTAAAGTATAAGATTTCTATGTCTAATGACTGTATGACTACTACTTGCATTTATTCCTGAACTACAAAGTACCTTGCTAACTTACTAATCTCCTGTGCTGTTTGTACCTGACTGTTAGCTAAACAGTTCAGAATCCTACCAATATTAAAAGGCTTAATTTACACCAAATCAACCTGGTGTCACTTCACATAGTGTTCACTTTCTGATTTGGTGTTACAAAACACAATTTTATTGTCTTTAAATTTAACAGTTACTCAAGTTAATACTGTTAATGCTACATATTACTAAGCCTGAAAAAGAAAAGTAAGCTGGTTAAAGTTATGGATCCAGCTGAATTACCCCAGGTTGTTTATAATTTGAGTCAGAAAATCGACCAGATGGGGCAAGCTATTAGAGACTTACAAGTGGAGAATAAAGTGTTAAAGGATATGTTCAAGGACAATAGAGAACAAAGATTTCCTACACCTGAACCACAAGTGAGTTTGCCAGAAGCATTTTCTGGTGACAGAAGGAATTACAGACAGTTTAAAAATGCATGTTATCTATTGTACAACCTAAAGCCTCTCACTTATCCCACTGATAGAGTGAAGGTTCTTACCACTGTATCATATTTAAGAGCAGAGCCTAGGAAATGGGCTGATCAATTATTTGAAACCAATTCACCTATCCTAAATTCATTAACAGATTTTTTTAATGCATTGGATGAATTGTATACAGATACAGATGTACAACTAACAGCTGAACATAAAATGAGACAACTAAAGCAAGGGAAGAAGCCTATTGAAGATTACACTGCAGAATTCAAGTTGCATGCTTCTGATTCCTCTTGGAGTATGATTTCTTTAGGAAATCAGTACAGGTTAGGGTTATCCGAAAGTATTAAGGATGAACTCTCTCGTATAGAAATGCCCAATACTTTAGAAGCTATGATTAAGGTAGTCACACAGATAGACAGAAGACTGAGAGAAAGAAAGGCAGAAAGAATGCAGACAGAAACAACACCACGATCTCATGCATCTTCTTATTCTCCAACTACTACTATCAGTTCAGAAACCATTACTCCTATGGAAATTGGAGTGATTAAAGGGCCGCTTACCCCAGAGGAGAGGATGAGAAGAAGATCTAAACAACTGTGTATGTACTGTGCCAGCCCTAACCATACCGTTTCTGAATGCCCAGTTCTTCGCAAGAACAAGAAGAGTAAGTTAATCATGTTACATAATTCACACTATAGTAACAGTTCAACAGCTTACTGTAACCTCTCTCTTTTACTACAGTGGGACCTTAGAAGATTGGAGACAACTGCCATCATTGATTCGGGCGCCTTTGGCAATTTCATTGATGCTACTATAGTAACAAAAAATAAAATTCCAACTGTTTTGGAAAAGATACCGGTGTCCCTCAAAGTTATTGATGGTTCAACACTAACAGAAGGTCCAGTCACACACCACACTGTCCCACTACTTGTACTTACACCCGAAGGACATACAGAATACATCACCTTTGATGTCATACCTTCTCCTCATTTTCCAATTATTTTAGGGGTTCATTGGTTACAACTTCATAATCCCACAATAGATTGGTCTACATTTAAGTTATCTTTACACTCTGCATATTGTAAGAATACTTGTTATCCTCAACAATCTATCATGCTAACTTCTACTGAAGAATTTAACATCCCAAAAGTTTATAATGAGTTTGCAGATGTCTTTAGCAAAACCGAAGCTGAATCTTTACCTCCCCATAGGGTATACGATTGCCCTATAGAACTAATACCAGGTTCCACCCTACCAGTTGGCCATTTATACCCATTAAGTCAAGCCGAACTCGATTATTTAAAACAATACCTACAAGATAACCTTAAAAAAGGTTTCATTAGACCATCTTCATCCCCAACAGCAGCAGGTATGTTCTTTGTGACAAATAAGGATTCTAGTTTGAGACCAATAATTGATTACAGAGAGCTAAATAAACGAACCGTTAAAAACCAATATCCGTTACCATTAATTCCGGAACTAATTGAAAGACTTACCAATGCCAAGATTTTCACAAAGCTTGACCTGCGCGGCGCTTACAATTTAATTCGCATTAGAGAAGGTGACGAATGGCTCACTGCTTTACAAACCAGGTATGGTCTGTATGAATATTTAGTGATGCCATTCGGCCTTTGTAATGCGCCCGCAGCCTTCCAACATTTCATTAACGACATTTTTCGTGACTTACTGGATATATGCATAGTCGTTTACCTAGACGACATTCTCATTTACTCCAACAATATGACAGATCGCATCAAACATGTACGTTGGGTGCTTGCCAGATTAAAAGTACATAAATTATATGCTAAATTGGAAAAATGTTCATTCCAAAAATCAACAATTTCATTTTTAGGTTATACAATTTCCTCCTCAGGAATTCAGATGCAAACCGAAAAGGTAGATTCCGTTGGAGACTGGCCAGTACCAACCAATAAAAAAGAACTACAGAGATTCTTAGGCTTCACTAATTACTATCGCAAATTTATTAGAGATTTTTCTGGGATAGTAAAACCACTCACGCAACTCACCGGCTCCACAGTATCATTCCATTGGACCCAGAAACATACTGAAATATTTCAACATTTAAAAAATCGATTCATCTCAGCACCAATCTTAAGATTTCCAAATGTAAATTTACAATATGTTTTGGAGGTAGACTCATCAGACTACGCAATCGGTGCCATTCTATCACAACGTACTTCAGAAAGCTCCCCACTTCATCCTGTATCCTTTTTCTCCAAGATTATGTCTCCTGCTGAAAAGAACTATACCATCAGTGATAAAGAACTACTAGCTATTAGGAGGGCACTAGAATTTTGGAGACATCTCTTGGAGGGAGCCCAGCATCCCATATTAATTTATACGGATCACAAGAACTTACAATACCTCCAAAATAACAAAACACTGTCCTCACGTCAGGTGCGATGGAGTTTATACTTTTCTAGATTTGACTTTCACATCATTTACAGACCTGCTAACAAAAATGGAAAGGCTGATGCCCTCTCAAGACAACTTCTAAAGATCGATGACTCTCCAACTCCAACTGCTATTATACCAGCAGAAAAAATCATTGGTTTCACTTCAGATCTCTTAACAGAAATAAGAAATTCCTCAGCTCCTGTTGAACAAGTTCATAACAAAAACATCAAGCAAAAAGATGGTGTTTACTACTATAATGATCGAATATTCTTACCAACTGACTTACGTTTAAAGATTCTAAACAAACATCATGACACTCCTTTAGCAGGACATCCAGGGGTAAATAGGACTCTGGAACTAATTTCCAGGAATTACTGGTGGCCTCACATGAAGGATACAATCAAGGAATACATTAAAAGTTGTGTAATATGTCAGATCTCAAAAAATGACCGGTCAACACCTTATGGACTGCTTATGTCCCTCCCAGTTTCGAATTCTCCATGGCAGCAGATTGGTATAGATTTTATTGTAGAGTTACCACCTTCCAATAACCAGAATACCATCATGGTTGTTATTGATACATTCACCAAAATGGCACATTTTTTACCATATCACAAAATTCCATCATCATCTGAAACTGCTACTCTCTTCTTGAATCATATCCTAAAATTACATGGGGTACCTTCCGTAATTATTTCTGATAGAGGGTCTCAGTTTACGTCCCGTTTCTGGAAAGACCTATGCAAAGCCTTAAATATTCAACACCATTATACAACATCATATCACCCTCAAGCGAATGGACAGACTGAGAGAGTGAATCAGTGGCTCGATGAATACCTCCGCTGTTTCTGTTCATGTCAACAACAAGATTGGACGAAATACTTACCTTATGAAGAATTTGCATATAACAACTTAACAAGCACCTCTACAAAGATGACCCCGTTCTATGCAAATTATGGGTACCATCCCAGCTTCACTTCTTTATCTTCAACACCAGCAGACTCACCTATGGTGGATGAACTAAAGAACACCCTATTAGAAAACTTCCGTATCATCAAAGAAAATATTGGAAAGGCGCAAAATTCCCAGAAATTTTACTATGACTTGAGACATAGGAAACCACCAGAATATAAAATAGGTGATCAAGTATGGTTGTCGACGAAGAATCTGAAGTTTCATCTGCCAAGTAAAAAGTTCACTCAGAAATATTGTGGTCCTTTCCTTATCACTAAAGTGGTAAATGTCAATGCTGTCACGTTACAGCTTCCGACAACCATGAAGATCCACCCCACTTTCCATGTCACTTCACATAGTGTTCACTTTCTGATTTGGTGTTACAAAACACAATTTTATTGTCTTTAAATTTAACAGTTACTCAAGTTAATACTGTTAATGTTACATATTACTAAGCCTGAAAAAGAAAAGTAAGCTGGTTAAAGTTATGGATCCAGCTGAATTACCCCAGGTTGTTTATAATTTGAGTCAGAAAATCGACCAGATGGGGCAAGCTATTAGAGACTTACAAGTGGAGAATAAAGTGTTAAAGGATATGTTCAAGGACAATAGAGAACAAAGATTTCCTACACCTGAACCACAAGTGAGTTTGCCAGAAGCATTTTCTGGTGACAGAAGGAATTACAGACAGTTTAAAAATGCATGTTATCTATTGTACAACCTAAAGCCTCTCACTTATCCCACTGATAGAGTGAAGGTTCTTACCACTGTATCATATTTAAGAGCAGAGCCTAGGAAATGGGCTGATCAATTATTTGAAACCAATTCACCTATCCTAAATTCATTAACAGATTTTTTTTAATGCATTGGATGAATTGTATACAGATACAGATGTACAACTAACAGCTGAACATAAAATGAGACAACTAAAGCAAGGGAAGAAGCCTATTGAAGATTACACCGCAGAATTCAAGTTGCATGCTTCTGATTCCTCTTGGAGTATGATTTCTTTAGGAAATCAGTACAGGTTAGGGTTATCCGAAAGTATAAAGGATGAACTCTCTCGTATAGAAATGCCCAATACTTTAGAAGCTATGATTAAGGTAGCCACACAGATAGACAGAAGACTGAGAGAAAGAAAGGCAGAAAGAATGCAGACAGAAACAACACCACGATCTCATGCATCTTCTTATTCTCCAACTACTACTATCAGTTCAGAAACCATTACTCCTATGGAAATTGGAGTGATTAAAGGGCCGCTTACCCCAGAGGAGAGGATGAGAAGAAGATCTAAACAACTGTGTATGTACTGTGCCAGCCCTAACCATACCGTTTCTGAATGCCCAGTTCTTCGCAAGAACAAGAAGAGTAAGTTAATCATGTTACATAATTCACACTATAGTAACAGTTCAACAGCTTACTGTAACCTCTCTCTTTTACTACAGTGGGACCTTAGAAGATTGGAGACAACTGCCATCATTGATTCGGGCGCCTTTGGCAATTTCATTGATGCTACTATAGTAACAAAAAATAAAATTCCAACTGTTTTGGAAAAGATACCGGTGTCCCTCAAAGTTATTGATGGTTCAACACTAACAGAAGGTCCAGTCACACACCACACTGTCCCACTACTTGTACTTACACCCGAAGGACATACAGAATACATCACCTTTGATGTCATACCTTCTCCTCATTTTCCAATTATTTTAGGGGTTCATTGGTTACAACTTCATAATCCCACAATAGATTGGTCTACATTTAAGTTATCTTTACACTCTGCATATTGTAAGAATACTTGTTATCCTCAAAAATCTATCATGCTAACTTCTACTGAAGAATTTAACATCCCAAAAGTTTATAATGAGTTTGCAGATGTCTTTAGCAAAACCGAAGCTGAATCTTTACCTCCCCATAGGGTATACGATTGCCCTATAGAACTAATACCAGGTTCCACCCTACCAGTTGGCCATTTATACCCATTAAGTCAAGCCGAACTCGATTATTTAAAACAATACCTACAAGATAACCTTAAAAAAGGTTTCATTAGACCATCTTCATCCCCAACAGCAGCAGGTATGTTCTTTGTGACAAATAAGGATTCTAGTTTGAGACCAATAATTGATTACAGAGAGCTAAATAAACGAACCGTTAAAAACCAATATCCGTTACCATTAATTCCGGAACTAATTGAAAGACTTACCAATGCCAAGATTTTCACAAAGCTTGACCTGCGCGGCGCTTACAATTTAATTCGCATTAGAGAAGGTGACGAATGGCTCACTGCTTTCCGAACCAGGTATGGTCTGTATGAATATTTAGTGATGCCATTCGGCCTTTGTAATGCGCCCGCAGCCTTCCAACATTTCATTAACGACATTTTTCGTGACTTACTGGATATATGCATAGTCGTTTACCTAGACGACATTCTCATTTACTCCAACAATATGACAGATCGCATCAAACATGTACGTTGGGTGCTTGCCAGATTAAAAGTACATAAATTATATGCTAAATTGGAAAAATGTTCATTCCAAAAATCAACAATTTCATTTTTAGGTTATACAATTTCCTCCTCAGGAATTCAGATGCAAACCGAAAAGGTAGATTCCGTTAGAGACTGGCCAGTACCAACCAATAAAAAAGAACTACAGAGATTCTTAGGCTTCACTAATTACTATCGCAAATTTATTAGAGATTTTTCTGGGATAGTAAAACCACTCACGCAACTCACCGGCTCCACAGTATCATTCCATTGGACCCAGAAACATACTGAAATATTTCAACATTTAAAAAATCGATTCATCTCAGCACCAATCTTAAGATTTCCAAATGTAAATTTACAATATGTTTTGGAGGTAGACTCATCAGACTACGCAATCGGTGCCATTCTATCACAACGTACTTCAGAAAGCTCCCCACTTCATCCTGTATCCTTTTTCTCCAAGATTATGTCTCCTGCTGAAAAGAACTATACCATCAGTGATTAAGAACTACTAGCTATTAGGAGGGCACTAGAATTTTGGAGACATCTCTTGGAGGGAGCCCAGCATCCCATATTAATTTATACGGATCACAAGAACTTACAATACCTCCAAAATAACAAAACACTGTCCTCACGTCAGGTGCGATGGAGTTTATACATTTCTAGATTTGACTTTCACATCATTTACAGACCTGCTAACAAAAATGGAAAGGCTGATGCCCTCTCAAGACAACTTCTAAAGATCGATGACTCTCCAACTCCAACTGCTATTATACCAGCAGAAAAAATCATTGGTTTCACTTCAGATCTCTTAACAGAAATAAGAAATTCCTCAGCTCCTGTTGAACAAGTTCATAACAAAAACATCAAGCAAAAAGATGGTGTTTACTACTATAATGATCGAATATTCTTACCAACTGACTTACGTTTAAAGATTCTAAACGAACATCATGACACTCCTTTAGCAGGACATCCAGGGGTAAATAGGACTCTGGAACTAATTTCCAGGAATTACTGGTGGCCTCACATGAAGGATACAATCAAGGAATACATTAAAAGTTGTGTAATATGTCAGATCTCAAAAAATGACCGGTCAACACCTTATGGACTGCTTATGTCCCTCCCAGTTTCGAATTCTCCATGGCAGCAGATTGGTATAGATTTTATTGTAGAGTTACCACCTTCCAATAACCAGAATACCATCATGGTTGTTATTGATACATTCACCAAAATGGCACATTTTTTACCATATCACAAAATTCCATCATCATCTGAAACTGCTACTCTCTTCTTGAATCATATCCTAAAATTACATGGGGTACCTTCCGTAATTATTTCTGATAGAGGGTCTCAGTTTACGTCCCGTTTCTGGAAAGACCTATGCAAAGCCTTAAATATTCAACACCATTATACAACATCATATCACCCTCAAGCGAATGGACAGACTGAGAGAGTGAATCAGTGGCTCGATGAATACCTCCGCTGTTTCTGTTCATGTCAACAACAAGATTGGACGAAATACTTACCTTATGCAGAATTTGCATATAACAACTTAACAAGCACCTCTACAAAGATGACCCCGTTCTATGCAAATTATGGGTACCATCCCAGCTTCACTTCTTTATCTTCAACACTAGCAGACTCACCTATGGTGGATGAACTAAAGAACACCCTATTAGAAAACTTCCGTATCATCAAAGAAAATATTGGAAAGGCGCAAAATTCCCAGAAATTTTACTATGACTTGAGACATAGGAAACCACCAGAATATAAAATAGGTGATCAAGTATGGTTGTTGACGAAGAATCTGAAGTTTCATCTGCCAAGTAAAAAGTTCACTCAGAAATATTGTGGTCCTTTCCTTATCACTAAAGTGGTAAATGTCAATGCTGTCACGTTACAGCTTCCGACAACCATGAAGATCCACCCCACTTTCCATGTTTCTCTGTTGAAACCCTACCATCCCACTAGGTCTTCTGTTCCCCCATTGCCCACAACGTTGGTACCATCTGAAAATGATGTCTTTGAAGTTGAAAGGATCTTGGATTCCCGAATGTCCGGTGGGGTTCTCCAATATCTAATTAGATGGAAAAACTTCACAGAGGAGGAGGATAGTTGGGAACCATCTAGCAATCTTTCTGCACCTAGATTGGTATCCCTTTTCCATCGTCGCAACCCAGACCGTCCTCGACCTCAAGCTGAGGATCAGCTTGCTTGAGGAGGGGGTCCTGTCAGAGTATTTCAGTCATGCTGCTTTTCCTTTAAGGTGTACTAACCAATCACAGGTACACACTCCCTTTATCACACCTGCTCACACCCCCAAGCTTTGCTTAGTAATTTGTAAAACTCCCTGAGAGACATACTTGTTCCTGAGCTAACTACCAATTTAACTATACTTTAAACAACCTAAGGATTTCAAAGTACTATTCAACTATTTCTATCTGTGTGAGCAAACCTAATCTAATCCTTTCAGAGAGTTTATTTATATTTCAGACTGATTCAGCCTTTCTGTTTTATCTCTCCCTGAACCGGATGCCTGCAGTTTTCACAGACTTCCAGCTGCACTCAGCTAATCAGACTGCAGCCTGTTCCACATTTTCACAGACTGATTTACCTAACTAAGGAGTGTAATATCCAATCTCATCAAAGGTAACTCTCAAACCTTGTTCCATAATTGTTTCAGCTTTAATACTGTCAGAAATCCTTCTGAGCTATGGATAAGTGATTGTGGTGACATCACACTCCAAACACCGCGCCTCTCTCCCTCAACACAGGATCTCATCTCTGCATGTCAGCTGCAGCTTCAACTGAAGGGAGACAAGCATATCTGATCTGGTTAGTTAACTAAAGTATAAGATTTCTATGTCTAATGACTGTATGACTACTACTTGCATTTATTCCTGAACTACAAAGTACCTTGCTAACTTACTAATTTCCTGTGCTGTTTGTACCTGACTGTTAGCTAAACAGTTCAGAATCCTACCAATATTAAAAGGCTTAATTTACACCAAATCAACCTGGTGTCACTTCACATAGTGTTCACTTTCTGATTTGGTGTTACAAAACACAATTTTATTGTCTTTAAATTTAACAGTTACTCAAGTTAATACTGTTAATGTTACAATCTGTATCAGTCGGTCTGTACTAACCTAGATCAGTCATTTCTAGTTTAGTGTTGTGATAACTGTATGTCAGTTACTTTTTATCTGTATCAGTCGGTCTGTACTAACCTAGATCAGTCATTTCTAGTTTAGTGTTGTGATAACTGTATGTCAGTTACTTTTTATCTGTATCAGTCGGTCTGTACTAACCTAGATCAGTCATTTCTAGTTTAGTGTAGTGATCACTGTATGTCAGTTACTTTTTATCTGTATCAGTCAGACAGTACTAACCTAGATCAGTCATTTCTAGTTTAGTGTAGTGATCACTGTATGTCAGTTACTTTATCTGTATCAGTCGGTCTGTACTAACCTAGATCAGTCATTTCTAGTTTAGTGTAGTGATCACTGTATGTCAGTTACTTTTTATCTGTATCAGTCGGTCTGTACTAACCTAGATCAGTCATTTCTAGTTTAGTGTAGTGATCACTGTATGTCAGTTACTTTATCTGTATCAGTCGGTCTGTACTAACCTAGATCAGTCATTTCTAGTTTAGTGTAGTGATCACTGTATGTCAGTTACTTTTTATCTGTATCAGTCAGACAGTACTAACCTAGATCAGTCATTTCTAGTTTAGTGTAGTGATCACTGTATGCCAGTTACTTTATCTGTATCATTCGGTCTGTACTAACCTAGATCAGTCATTTCTAGTTTAGTGTAGTGATAACTGTATGTCAGTTACTTTTTATCTGTATCAGTCGGTCTGTACTAACCTAGATCAGTCATTTCTAGTTTAGTGTAGTGATAACTGTATGTCAGTTACTTTTTATCTGTATCAGTCGGTCTGTACTAACCTAGATCAGTCATTTCTAGTTTAGTGTAGTGATAACTGTATGTCAGTTACTTTTTATCTGTATCAGTCGGTCTGTACTAACCTAGATCAGTCATTTCTAGTTTAGTGTAGTGATCACTGTATGTCAGTTACTTTTTATCTGTATCAGTCAGACTGTACTAACCTAGATCAGTCATTTCTAGTTTAGTGTAGTGATAACTCTATGTCAGTTACTTTTTATCTGTATCAGTCGGTCTGTACTAACCTAGATCAGTCATTTCTAGTTTAGTGTAGTGATCACTGTATGTCAGTTACTTTTTATCTGTATCAGTCGGTCTGTACTAACCTAGATCAGTCATTTCTAGTTTAGTGTAGTGATAACTGTATGTCAGTTACTTTTTATCTGTATCAGTCGGTCTGTACTAACCTAGATCTGTCATTTCTAGTTTAGTGTAGTGATAACTGTATGTCAGTTACTTTTTATCTGTATCAGTCGGTCTGTACTAACCTAGATGAGTCATTTCTAGTTTAGTGTAGTGATCACTGTATGTCAGTTACTTTATCTGTATCAGTCGGTCTGTACTAACCTAGATCAGTCATTTCTAGTTTAGTGTTGTGATAACTGTATGTCAGTTACTTTTTATCTGTATCAGTCTGTCTGTACTAACCTAGATCAGTCATTTCTAGTTTAGTGTAGTGATCACTGTATGTCAGTTACTTTTTATCTGTATCAGTCAGACTGTACTAACCTAGATGAGTAATTTCTAGTTTAGTGTTGTGATAACTGTATGTCAGTTACTTTTTATCTGTATCAGTCGGTCTGTACTAACCTAGATCAGTCATTTCTAGTTTAGTGTAGTGATCAAAGAAGTGAAACAAAGTACAGAGGCGCCAATGGTGCAGATCAATGGTGGTATAAGGCACAATCACACCCCAATATGCACAGGATACTCACATGTAGTGAAGGCAATCAATCTTGCCCATAGAGACAGGCTGGAATTCACAGCAGTCCAGCTAGCTGTTCCAAAGTGTGGTAATAGATGGGTGGGTTTTAGAGTGTTGGTACTCTATAGTAGCATAGCAGCAAGAAGTGGTAGTTAAAACACTTAGAGTGGATATGGTAAAAAGTAAATTTATTTAAAAAATATAAAAAATATATATATATAAAACAATACCACTCAGCTCAGTGTTAAAACATATATCTTAAACATAATGATTACATGCGACGCGTTTCTCAGATATACTGTTTCCTCAGGCATGTTATTACACAATTCTTAACCTCCTTATATAGGGCTATGCTGCTATGAATACACCCACATCCCACCCCCACCAATCATTCAAATTATAACCAATCAGGAGCCATCATTTCACAATGTCGCCGCCCTAATTACAATATACTGCATAAATTCTATATGTATATTCAAATAGTCTTTCAAACAAGTGAATAAGCTGGATGTTTCTAAATTTGTATTCTTATATACATTTGTATTGTCCAAATGCCTAACATTTTGTGATCGAAAATTTACAATCTATGCTATTCGTAATTTCTAAAATATCATAGGATGACTTGGTTGTCAATCACTCTATGGTCAGATGACTTGCAAGATGGACCCGTTCATTTGTCTATATAGCTGTCACTCATATCGAGAATTCGCGCTTAGATTCCTATTTTTGTTCCTACCCATTTCCACACTGTCACTCTGGGTGCGCATGTCCAATCAGGGCACTGACTGGAGACGCGCCTCCACCACCAATGCGTGACGTAATGTACCGTGATTGGCGTGCACTGAAGTGTATCATGCCAATTCACGGGTGAAGGTAAACAAAGTCTCTCATTGGTCTAACCTGCAATCACATGGTAGGGATATTCGTATCTTCACCAATAGTATTGCAGGCTGTCAATATGACTTAGGGAAGTGTAATGGTTGGCGGCGGCCAACCATAAAGGCAAAACTCCCATTGGTCCTGCCTGTGTTCTTATCGAATGGACTGTGACTATTGGTCCGTGGGGGGAAAGATAATCAAAACCAAGATATGTACTACAATTAGAGCCGATTGCTCTCTAGACTATTGTTCTACTATATTGCGTAATTCTGTTTATAAAACCAGCCACAAAGTGAGGCACCCACTTGAGGGGAGTACCAATTCCCATGCCAACAGATAAGTTATTTGACTTATTAACATGTGTCAAATGTACATATCAGGAGTAATTCAGATATAACAAGTAATGTTTATATATATCTCCCTTTCTCTCATTGCCTATATGTGTTCTTAAGTACCCGCAAAAACAAATGTAATAAATTCAAATACCATGCATAATAATATAAATGTGTCTATATAATGTTAAAGTGCAATTCTAAATAATTGGCTCAAAATATTACAAAAAGTGCTAGATAATAATTAGTATTCTCTAGTGACTGTAAGTTCAATGGTGTATATTATGTTCTCTCTATATAAAGTAATATGCCTAAATTACCTAACAATGCTGTACAATGACTCCCTTGTGCAGAAAGTGAGATTATGTAAATAAATTATTATAATGACCCCCTTATCGGGAGTGTCAGTGTAAATAATAGCTAATTAAAAGGACATATAAATTACAAGTGATATGTATCTGGGTGTATAGTGTTATGATATTAACTTTATAGATTTACTCCTTATGAAGGGATGTGGACGTGAGCCTAGAAGAAAATTATAATTAAAATTTGACATATCAATATAATGACAGGATACCAATGATCCCTAGTCTAAGGTGTTGATGTGAATGATAACTGATAGTGATACCTAAAATGAGGGGTGTGAATACTAGTGGCAGGGTTAAATTTTAATATAATGGTAAGTATATTACATTGGAGGTGAGCTGTGTTCATCTAGGGACAGTGGCATATGAAGTACAACCTAATATACAGATTCCATATACAGATATATAGTGACCAAATACTAAGATCCTTACTAATGAGGAGCAATGATCGATTGTGCAGAAATGCAACTAAGCAAATACTATGGAGTCAATGACTTCATTAAGCCCCGTGGGAAACAATGTTTGGAATTTAAATATCCAATATGTTTCCCTTTGTCTCAAACGGGTGAATCTATTATAGTGATGGCTGATTGGGATACTTTCTAGTGGCGTAATGCTGAATGAGCATCCACCTTGTATGGTTTTGGTGCACTTGTGCCTAGAGACACTATGTTTGATCGAATTTTTAATTATATTTCTTTTATGCTCTCCCCATCTCAGTCTCACCTTCCTAGAGGTACGTCCAATATACTGGACCCCACACGCACATGTAAGTGCATATACAACATAACTAAGATTGCATGTAAGGTGTTCAATAATTTGGTATTCTTCTCCTGTCGTGTGAGCTATTATTGATTTCTTTCCGTGTGTAATAAATTTACACATGTGGCATCTTCTATGTCCACATAGGGATATTCGTATCTTCACCAATAGTATTGCAGGCTGTCAATATGACTTAGGGAAGTGTAATGGTTGGCAGCGGCCAACCATAAAGGCAAAACTCCCATTGGTCCTGCCTGTGTTCTTATCGAATGGACTGTGACTATTGGTCCGTGGGGGGAAAGATAATCAAAACCAAGATATGTACTACAATTAGAGCCGATTGCTCTCTAGACTATTGTTCTACTATATTGCGTAATTCTGTTTATAAAACCAGCCACAAAGTGAGGCACCCACTTGAGGGGAGTACCAATTCCCATGCCAACAGATAAGTTATTTGACTTATTAACATGTGTCAAATGTACATGTCAGGAGTAATTCAGATATAACAAGTAATGTTTATATATATCTCCCTTTCTCTCATTGCCTATATGTGTTCTTAAGTACCCGCAAAAACAAATGTAATAAATTCAAATACCATGCATAATAATATAAATGTGTCTATATAATGTTAAAGTGCAATTCTAAATAATTGGCTCAAAATATTACAAAAAGTGCTAGATAATAATTAGTATTCTCTAGTGACTGTAAGTTCAATGGTGTATATTATGTTCTCTCTATATAAAGTAATATGCCTAAATTACCTAACAATGCTGTACAATGACTCCCTTGTGCAGAAAGTGAGATTATGTAAATAAATTATTATAATGACCCCCTTATCGGGAGTGTCAGTGTAAATAATAGCTAATTAAAAGGACATATAAATTACAAGTGATATGTATCTGGGTGTATAGTGTTATGATATTAACTTTATAGATTTACTCCTTATGAAGGGATGTGGACGTGAGCCTAGAAGAAAATTATAATTAAAATTTGACATATCAATATAATGACAGGATACCAATGATCCCTAGTCTAAGGTGTTGATGTGAATGATAACTGATAGTGATACCTAAAATGAGGGGTGTGAATACTAGTGGCAGGGTTAAATTTTAATATAATGGTAAGTATATTACATTGGAGGTGAGCTGTGTTCATCTAGGGACAGTGGCATATGAAGTACAACCTAATATACAGATTCCATATACAGATATATAGTGACCAAATACTAAGATCCTTACTAATGAGGAGCAATGATCGATTGTGCAGAAATGCAACTAAGCAAATACTATGGAGTCAATGACTTCATTAAGCCCCGTGGGAAACAATGTTTGGAATTTAAATATCCAATATGTTTCCCTTTGTCTCAAACGGGTGAATCTATTATAGTGATGGCTGATTGGGATACTTTCTAGTGGCGTAATGCTGAATGAGCATCCACCTTGTATGGTTTTGGTGCACTTGTGCCTAGAGACACTATGTTTGATCGAATTTTTAATTATATTTCTTTTATGCTCTCCCCATCTCAGTCTCACCTTCCTAGAGGTACGTCCAATATACTGGACCCCACACGCACATGTAAGTGCATATACAACATAACTAAGATTGCATGTAAGGTGTTCAATAATTTGGTATTCTTCTCCTGTCGTGTGAGCTATTATTGATTTCTTTCCGTGTGTAATAAATTTACACATGTGGCATCTTCTATGTCCACATCTGTATGTCCCAATGTTGTTATCAGTCCTGCCCATCCTATACTCAGGGTTCCTAGACCCATTCTTGTTATATTTAGTATGTTTTTAGTCATAACCACCTTACTTGGTGCCAACTTTTGTTTCAAAGTTGGTGCCCTCCTGTACACTATCTTGGGACGGGGGGCCAAAACCTTCTTTAAGATGGGATCCCTAAGCAAGATGGACCAGTGTTTTTTTATTATTCTATTCACTGCCCTAAAGTTGGAATTATATTGGGTGACAAATAGGGGTTGACTCTGGAGGACAGAGTTTTCTGTCTCTCTTGTGGATTTTTCCCCACCAGATAACAAATGGTTTCTGTCTACTGATCTTGCTCGATTATAGCCATGTTCTATAATACTTATGGGGTAACCTTTTTCTCTAAACCTATCCTTTAATATGAGGGATTGTTCATCATATTTGTTAATGGAACTACAGTTTCGCCTAATCCGGCAAAATTGGCTGTATGGGATATTAATTTTCCAGTTATTATAATGATTACTAGAGTAATCTAGAAAATTATTACAGTCTACTGACTTGAAATACGTGGAGGTACAGATGTTTCCACTCTCCCCCCATGTCAACAATAAATCTAAAAATTCAATTGAGTGTGTCTGAATGTTAGATGTAAATTCTATACCCATATTGTTATTATTGAGGGAATCTACAAAGATCTGTGCCTCCTCACAGGATCCCTCAAACACAAATAGTAAATCATCTATGTAACGGCCATAGAACACCAGATTGCCCCTCCACTTTGTGTTGTAGATATAAAAAAAAATCCACTAGTCAGTTTGTGAACCAGGGCAATAATAATCGCTCCTATAATAACAATCGCCCCCATAATATCAATACCAATAATCATCAAAATTACGGCCATAATAGGAATTATCCAAATATGCAGTTTGAGAAACGACAAAGCAATGAGAACTATCAGACCAGGGGTTATCAAAATAGACAGCCATCTGAACGTGGTAACAACATGACAATGCACCACCAAGATAATTATAATTCTCCTCAACAACCTCATATACATCATAATTATGATAACCCCAACATGATCCCTGTACATAATAGGTTCTCAGTCTTTAATTCTGAGAATAATACGGGACAATATGCTAATAATAATAATTCTATTCCACACTTTGAGAATCAGGCCACCACCTCTAATGAGGTTTTTTTAGGGACACCCAACCTCGCTCCACTATGGAGGAGGAACCAGCAGCCGCCCTCCCAACAGCCCCAAAATGGGAAAAAAAGACCTTTTCCAAACGGGGACGGAGAGGCAGAGGCAAAACCAAACAAAAAAAGAAATTAGAAACACTTAAAAAAGGGATTTATAATTTGTCCACACACGTTCTAACCAATGACGAGATAAGGATCCTTGGTAGGGGCTTGTCCTACTGCCCCCCCAATACACACAATTTGTTTCACCTTTTTGTAGACCTCAACAAATACACAAGGAAATTATCACTTCAGAGATATTTTGCTCTTAAGTCATTGAAGAAAAATAACATTGAGGGTATACCTATACTCCTCGACAGTCTACCCAATAGAAATACATCTCCCATTGTATACTGTGAACCAGAGTTGCTCGTAGAGGAACTTTTTGACTCCACTATCCATACCTCACTCACACCAGCATCGACATTCCACCCACCTAAAGAGGATGTCTCATACATAGACCTTTTCCAGCAGCTAGTATTAGAGGATTGGGAGAAAATTCCCAACCATATTGTTGGTAATAAAAAAATGTGGCCCAACGAAGAGAGAGCTCTGAGACGCCTGACGGGTGACAAAACTATCGTCATCCGCCAGGCCGATAAAGGTGGGGCGATAGTCATTCAAAATTATTCCGATTATATTGAAGAAGCGGAACGCATCATACATGATACAAATTATTATAGGAAATTAAATCATAACCCCACCCGAATTTTTTCTGAAAAACTGGTAAAAATTTTGGAGGATGGTAGTGATATAGGTATCCTAAGCAACAAAGAAAAGAGATACTTGCTTCCTGACCATCCTGGGGTGCCCTATTACTACCACCTTCCAAAACTACATAAAAATGCTCTCAAGCCACCAGGGCGTCCGATTATAGCAGGGATCAACAGTATAACGGATAGACTAAGTGAATATGTAGACATCTTTTTACAAAGATACGTACGACATCTTCCCTCTTATATTAAAGATAGCACAGATCTGCTAAAAAAACTAACACAGATACAGTATAAAAACAACTATTTATGGCTATCATGTGATGTGGGAGCATTATACTCAAACATCTCACATGAGTGGGGACTCAGAACCACTTCAATCTTTTTGGATAGGGACATATATATGCCTGAAAAACAAAAAGAATATTTGATCATTCTCATAGAATTTATCCTCAAACACAATTATTTCCAATTTTTAGATCAGTTTTATCTACAGATCAAAGGAACGGCCATGGGCACCAGATTTGCCCCCAGCTTTGCTAACCTCTTTATGGGGTTCTTTGAAGAAACTTATATCTACAACACAAAGTGGAGGGGCAATCTGGTGTTCTATGGCCGTTACATAGATGATTTACTATTTGTGTTTGAGGGATCCTGTGAGGAGGCACAGATCTTTGTAGATTCCCTCAATAATAACAATATGGGTATAGAATTTACATCTAACATTCAGACACACTCAATTGAATTTTTAGATTTATTGTTGACATGGGGGGAGAGTGGAAACATCTGTACCTCCACGTATTTCAAGTCAGTAGACTGTAATAATTTTCTAGATTACTCTAGTAATCATTATAATAACTGGAAAATCAATATCCCATACAGCCAATTTTGCCGGATTAGGCAAAACTGTAGTTCCATTAACAAATATGATGAACAATCCCTCATATTAAAGGATAGGTTTAGAGAAAAAGGTTACCCCATAAGTATTATAGAACATGGCTATAATCGAGCAAGATCAGTAGACAGAAACCATTTGTTATCTGGTGGGGAAAAATCCACAAGAGAGACAGAAAACTCTGTCCTCCAGAGTCAACCCCTATTTGTCACCCAATATAATTCCAACTTTAGGGCAGTGAATAGAATAATAAAAAAACACTGGTCCATCTTGCTTAGGGATCCCATCTTAAAGAAGGTTTTGGCCCCCCGTCCCAAGATAGTGTACAGGAGGGCACCAACTTTGAAACAAAAGTTGGCACCAAGTAAGGTGGTTATGACTAAAAAACATACTAAATATAACAAGAATGGGTCTAGGAACCCTGAGTATAGGATGGGCAGGACTGATAACAACATTGGGACATACAGATGTGGACATAGAAGATGCCACATGTGTAAATTTATTACACACGGAAAGAAATCAATAATAGCTCACACGACAGGAGAAGAATACCAAATTATTGAACACCTTACATGCAATCTTAGTTATGTTGTATATGCACTTACATGTGCGTGTGGGGTCCAGTATATTGGACGTACCTCTAGGAAGGTGAGACTGAGATGGGGAGAGCATAAAAGAAATATAATTAAAAATTCGATCAAACATAGTGTCTCTAGGCACAAGTGCACCAAAACCATACAAGGTGGATGCTCATTCAGCATTACGCCACTAGAAAGTATCCCAATCAGCCATCACTATAATAGATTCACCCGTTTGAGACAAAGGGAAACATATTGGATATTTAAATTCCAAACATTGTTTCCCACGGGGCTTAATGAAGTCATTGACTCCATAGTATTTGCTTAGTTGCATTTCTGCACAATCGATCATTGCTCCTCATTAGTAAGGATCTTAGTATTTGGTCACTATATATCTGTATATGGAATCTGTATATTAGGTTGTACTTCATATGCCACTGTCCCTAGATGAACACAGCTCACCTCCAATGTAATATACTTACCATTATATTAAAATTTAACCCTGCCACTAGTATTCACACCCCTCATTTTAGGTATCACTATCAGTTATCATTCACATCAACACCTTAGACTAGGGATCATTGGTATCCTGTCATTATATTGATATGTCAAATTTTAATTATAATTTTCTTCTAGGCTCACGTCCACATCCCTTCATAGGGAGTAAATCTATAAAGTTAATATCATAACACTATACACCCAGATACATATCACTTGTAATTTATATGTCCTTTTAATTAGCTATTATTTACACTGACACTCCCGATAAGGGGGTCATTATAATAATTTATTTACATAATCTCACTTTCTGCACAAGGGAGTCATTGTACAGCATTGTTAGGTAATTTAGGCATATTACTTTATATAGAGAGAACATAATATACACCATTGAACTTACAGTCACTAGAGAATACTAATTATTATCTAGCACTTTTTGTAATATTTTGAGCCAATTATTTAGAATTGCACTTTAACATTATATAGACACATTTATATTATTATGCATGGTATTTGAATTTATTACATTTGTTTTTGCGGGTACTTAAGAACACATATAGGCAATGAGAGAAAGGGAGATATATATAAACATTACTTGTTATATCTGAATTACTCCTGACATGTACATTTGACACATGTTAATAAGTCAAATAACTTATCTGTTGGCATGGGAATTGGTACTCCCCTCAAGTGGGTGCCTCACTTTGTGGCTGGTTTTATAAACAGAATTACGCAATATAGTAGAACAATAGTCTAGAGAGCAATCGGCTCTAATTGTAGTACATATCTTGGTTTTGATTATCTTTCCCCCCACGGACCAATAGTCACAGTCCATTCGATAAGAACACAGGCAGGACCAATGGGAGTTTTGCCTTTATGGTTGGCCGCCGCCAACCATTACACTTCCCTAAGTCATATTGACAGCCTGCAATACTATTGGTGAAGATACGAATATCCCTACCATGTGATTGCAGGTTAGACCAATGGGAGACTTTGTTTACCTTCGCCCGTGAATTGGCATGATACACTTCAGTGCACGCCAATCACGGTACATTACGTCACGCATTGGTGGTGGAGGCGCGTCTCCAGTCAGTGCCCTGATTGGACATGCGCACCCAGAGTGACAGTGTGGAAATGGGTAGGAACAAAAATAGGAATCTAAGCGCGAATTCTCGATATGAGTGACAGCTATATAGACAAATGAACGGGTCCATCTTGCAAGTCATCTGACCATAGAGTGATTGACAACCAAGTCATCCTATGATATTTTAGAAATTACGAATAGCATAGATTGTAAATTTTCGATCACAAAATGTTAGGCATTTGGACAATACAAATGTATATAAGAATACAAATTTAGAAACATCCAGCTTATTCACTTGTTTGAAAGACTATTTGAATATACATATAGAATTTATGCAGTATATTGTAATTAGGGCGGCGACATTGTGAAATGATGGCTCCTGATTGGTTATAATTTGAATGATTGGTGGGGGTGGGATGTGGGTGTATTCATAGCAGCATAGCCCTATATAAGGAGGTTAAGAATTGTGTAATAACATGCCTGAGGAAACAGTATATCTGAGAAACGCGTCGCATGTAATCATTATGTTTAAGATATATGTTTTAACACTGAGCTGAGTGGTATTGTTTTATATATATATATTTTTTATATTTTTTAAATAAATTTACTTTTTACCATATCCACTCTAAGTGTTTTAACTACCACTTCTTGCTGCTATGCTACTATAGAGTACCAACACTCTAAAACCCACCCATCTATTACCACACTTTGGAACAGCTAGCTGGACTGCTGTGAATTCCAGCCTGTCTCTATGGGCAAGATTGATTGCCTTCACTACATGTGAGTATCCTGTGCATATTGGGGTGTGATTGTGCCTTATACCACCATTGATCTGCACCATTGGCGCCTCTGTACTTTGTTTCACTTCTTTAGCCTGTCTCCGTTTGGATACTGATAGAGAGCTGCCTACTTGTTCAGCCAGCTGGATTGCTGCCAAAATCCAGCCCGTCTCTACTGGCATGATTGAATGCCCTCATCTATTGTGAGTACCCTGTTATCACTGTACATTGGTACATCTTCAGAAACCCTCATTGATCTGCACCATTGGCGCCCCTTCCGTGTTGTTCTTTCTTTTCAGATACTAGTGTAGTGATCACTGTATGTCAGTTACTTTTTATCTGTATCAGTCTGTCTGTACTAACCTAGATCAGTCACTTCTAGTTTAGTGTTGTGATAACTGTATGTCAGTTACTTTTTATCTGTATCAGTCGGTCTGTACTAACCTAGATCAGTCATTTCTAGTTTAGTGTAGTGATCACTGTATGTCAGTTACTTTATCTGTATCAGTCGGTCTGTACTAACCTAGATCAGTCATTTCTAGTTTAGTGTTGTGATCACTGTATGTCAGTTACTTTTTATCTGTATCAGTCGGTCTGTACTAACCTAGATCAGTCATTTCTAGTTTAGTGTAGTGATAACTGTATGTCAGTTACTTTTTATCTGTATCAGTCGGACAGTACTAACCTAGATCAGTCATTTCTAGTTTAGTGTTGTGATCACTGTATGTCAGTTACTTTTTATCTGTATCAGTCAGACTGTACTAACCTAGATCAGTCATTTCTAGTTTAGTGTAGTGATCACTGTATGTCAGTTACTTTTTATCTGTATCAGTCGGTCTGTACTAACCTAGATCAGTCATTTCTAGTTTAGTGTAGTGATCACTGTATGTCAGTTACTTTTTATCTGTATCAGTCAGACTGTACTAACCTAGATGAGTCATTTCTAGTTTAGTGTAGTGATAACTGTATGTCAGTTACTTTTTATCTGTATCAGTCGGTCTGTACTAACCTGGATCAGTCATTTCTAGTTTAGTGTAGTGATCACTGTATGTCAGTTACTTTTTATCTGTATCAGTCGGTCTGTACTAACCTGGATCAGTCATTTCTAGTTTAGTGTAGTGATCACTGTATGTCAGTTACTTTTTATCTGTATCAGTCAGACTGTACTAACCTAGATGAGTCATTTCTAGTTTAGTGTAGTGATAACTGTATGTCAGTTACTTTTTATCTGTATCAGTCAGACAGTACTAACCTAGATCAGTCATTTCTAGTTTAGTGTAGTGATAACTGTATGTCAGTTACTTTTTATCTGTATCAGTCGGTCTGTACTAACCTAGATCAGTCATTTCTAGTTTAGTGTTGTGATCACTGTATGTCAGTTACTTTTTATCTGTATCAGTCGGTCTGTACTAACCTAGATCAGTCATTTCTAGTTTAGTGTTGTGAAAACTGTATGTCAGTTACTTTTTATCTGTATCAGTCGGTCTGTACTAACCTAGATGAGTCATTTCTAGTTTAGTGTAGAGATAACTGTATGTCAGTTACTTTTTATCTGTATCAGTCGGTCTGTACTAACCTAGATCAGTCATTTCTAGTTTAGTGTAGTGATCACTGTATGTCAGTTACTTTTTATCTGTATCAGTCAGACTGTACTAACCTAGATGAGTCATTTCTAGTTTAGTGTAGTGATAACTGTATGTCAGTTACTTTTTATCTGTATCAGTCGGTCTGTACTAACCTGGATCAGTCATTTCTAGTTTAGTGTAGTGATCACTGTATGTCAGTTACTTTTTATCTGTATCAGTCAGACTGTACTAACCTAGATGAGTCATTTCTAGTTTAGTGTAGTGATAACTGTATGTCAGTTACTTTTTATCTGTATCAGTCGGTCTGTACTAACCTGGATCAGTCATTTCTAGTTTAGTGTAGTGATCACTGTATGTCAGTTACTTTTTATCTGTATCAGTCAGACTGTACTAACCTAGATGAGTCATTTCTAGTTTAGTGTAGTGATAACTGTATGTCAGTTACTTTTTATCTGTATCAGTCAGACAGTACTAACCTAGATCAGTCATTTCTAGTTTAGTGTAGTGATAACTGTATGTCAGTTACTTTTTATCTGTATCAGTCGGTCTGTACTAACCTAGATCAGTCATTTCTAGTTTAGTGTAGTGATCACTGTATGTCAGTTACTTTTTATCTGTATCAGTCGGTCTGTACTAACCTAGATCTGTCATTTCTAGTTTAGTGTAGTGATAACTGTATGTCAGTTACTTTTTATCTGTATCAGTCGGTTTGTACTAACCTAGATCTGTCATTTCTAGTTTAGTGTAGTGATCACTGTATGTCAGTTACTTTTTATCTGTATCAGTCGGTCTGTACTAACCTAGATGAGTCATTTCTAGTTTAGTGTAGTGATAACTGTATGTCAGTTACTTTTTATCTGTATCAGTCGGTCTGTACTAACCTGGATCAGTCATTTCTAGTTTAGTGTAGTGATCACTGTATGTCAGTTACTTTTTATCTGTATCAGTCAGACTGTACTAACCTAGATGAGTCATTTCTAGTTTAGTGTAGTGATAACTGTATGTCAGTTACTTTTTATCTGTATCAGTCAGACAGTACTAACCTAGATCAGTCATTTCTAGTTTAGTGTAGTGATAACTGTATGTCAGTTACTTTTTATCTGTATCAGTCGGTCTGTACTAACCTAGATCAGTCATTTCTAGTTTAGTGTTGTGATCACTGTATGTCAGTTACTTTTTATCTGTATCAGTCGGTCTGTACTAACCTAGATCAGTCATTTCTAGTTTAGTGTTGTGAAAACTGTATGTCAGTTACTTTTTATCTGTATCAGTCGGTCTGTACTAACCTAGATGAGTCATTTCTAGTTTAGTGTAGAGATAACTGTATGTCAGTTACTTTTTATCTGTATCAGTCGGTCTGTACTAACCTAGATCAGTCATTTCTAGTTTAGTGTAGTGATCACTGTATGTCAGTTACTTTTTATCTGTATCAGTCAGACTGTACTAACCTAGATGAGTCATTTCTAGTTTAGTGTAGTGATAACTGTATGTCAGTTACTTTTTATCTGTATCAGTCGGTCTGTACTAACCTGGATCAGTCATTTCTAGTTTAGTGTAGTGATCACTGTATGTCAGTTACTTTTTATCTGTATCAGTCAGACTGTACTAACCTAGATGAGTCATTTCTAGTTTAGTGTAGTGATAACTGTATGTCAGTTACTTTTTATCTGTATCAGTCGGTCTGTACTAACCTGGATCAGTCATTTCTAGTTTAGTGTAGTGATCACTGTATGTCAGTTACTTTTTATCTGTATCAGTCAGACTGTACTAACCTAGATGAGTCATTTCTAGTTTAGTGTAGTGATAACTGTATGTCAGTTACTTTTTATCTGTATCAGTCAGACAGTACTAACCTAGATCAGTCATTTCTAGTTTAGTGTAGTGATAACTGTATGTCAGTTACTTTTTATCTGTATCAGTCGGTCTGTACTAACCTAGATCAGTCATTTCTAGTTTAGTGTAGTGATCACTGTATGTCAGTTACTTTTTATCTGTATCAGTCGGTCTGTACTAACCTAGATCTGTCATTTCTAGTTTAGTGTAGTGATAACTGTATGTCAGTTACTTTTTATCTGTATCAGTCGGTTTGTACTAACCTAGATCTGTCATTTCTAGTTTAGTGTAGTGATCACTGTATGTCAGTTACTTTTTATCTGTATCAGTCGGTCTGTACTAACCTAGATGAGTCATTTCTAGTTTAGTGTAGTGATAACTGTATGTCAGTTACTTTTTATCTGTATCAGTCGGTCTGTACTAACCTGGATCAGTCATTTCTAGTTTAGTGTAGTGATCACTGTATGTCAGTTACTTTTTATCTGTATCAGTCAGACTGTACTAACCTAGATGAGTCATTTCTAGTTTAGTGTAGTGATAACTGTATGTCAGTTACTTTTTATCTGTATCAGTCAGACAGTACTAACCTAGATCAGTCATTTCTAGTTTAGTGTAGTGATAACTGTATGTCAGTTACTTTTTATCTGTATCAGTCGGTCTGTACTAACCTAGATCAGTCATTTCTAGTTTAGTGTTGTGATCACTGTATGTCAGTTACTTTTTATCTGTATCAGTCGGTCTGTACTAACCTAGATCAGTCATTTCTAGTTTAGTGTTGTGAAAACTGTATGTCAGTTACTTTTTATCTGTATCAGTCGGTCTGTACTAACCTAGATGAGTCATTTCTAGTTTAGTGTAGAGATAACTGTATGTCAGTTACTTTTTATCTGTATCAGTCGGTCTGTACTAACCTAGATGAGTCATTTCTAGTTTAGTGTAGTGATAACTGTATGTCAGTTACTTTTTATCTGTATCAGTCGGTCTGTACTAACCTAGATCAGTCATTTCTAGTTTAGTGTTGTGATCACTGTATGTCAGTTACTTTTTATCTGTATCAGTCGGTCTGTACTAACCTAGATCTGTCATTTCTAGTTTAGTGTAGTGATCACTGTATGTCAGTTACTTTTTATCTGTATCAGTCGGTCTGTACTAACCTAGATCTGTCATTTCTAGTTTAGTGTAGTGATAACTGTATGTCAGTTACTTTTTATCTGTATCAGTCGGTTTGTACTAACCTAGATCTGTCATTTCTAGTTTAGTGTAGTGATCACTGTATGTCAGTTACTTTTTATCTGTATCAGTCGGTCTGTACTAACCTAGATCAGTCATTTCTAGTTTAGTGTAGTGATCACTGTATGTCAGTTACTTTTTATCTGTATCAGTCGGTCTGTACTAACCTAGATCAGTCATTTCTAGTTTAGTGTAGTGATCACTGTATGTCAGTTACTTTTTATCTGTATCAGTCGGTCTGTACTAACCTAGATCAGTCATTTCTAGTTTAGTGTAGTAATAAATGTATGTCAGTTACTTTTTATCTGTATCAGTCGGTCTGTACTAACCTAGATGAGTCATTTCTAGTTTAGTGTAGTGATAACTGTATGTCAGTTACTTTTTATCTGTATCAGTCGGACAGTACTAACCTAGATCAGTCATTTCTAGTTTAGTGTTGTGATCACTGTATGTCAGTTACTTTTTATCTGTATCAGTCAGACTGTACTAACCTAGATCAGTCATTTCTAGTTTAGTGTAGTGATAACTGTATGTCAGTTACTTTTTATCTGTATCAGTCGGTCTGTACTAACCTAGATGAGTCATTTCTAGTTTAGTGTAGTGATAACTGTATGTCAGTTACTTTTTATCTGTATCAGTCAGACTGTACTAACCTAGATCTGTCATTTCTAGTTTAGTGTAGTGATCACTGTATGTCAGTTACTTTTTATCTGTATCAGTCGGTCTGTACTAACCTAGATCAGTCATTTCTAGTTTAGTGTAGTGATCACTGTATGTCAGTTACTTTTTATCTGTATCAGTCGGTCTGTACTAACCTAGATCTGTCATTTCTAGTTTAGTGTAGTGATAACTGTATGTCAGTTACTTTTTATCTGTATCAGTCGGTCTGTACTAACCTAGATGAGTCATTTCTAGTTTAGTGTAGTGATAACTGTATGTCAGTTACTTTTTTTATCTGTATGAGTCGGTCTGTACTAACCTAGATCAGTCATTTCTAGTTTAGTGTAGTGATCACTGTATGTCAGTTACTTTATCTGTATCAGTCGGTCTGTACTAACCTAGATCTGTCATTTCTAGTTTAGTGTAGTGATAACTGTATGTCAGTTACTTTTTATCTGTATCAGTCAGACTGTACTAACCTAGATCAGTCATTTCTAGTTTAGTGTAGTGATCACTGTATGTCAGTTACTTTTTATCTGTATCAGTCGGTCTGTACTAACCTAGATGAGTCATTTCTAGTTTAGTGTAGTGATCACTGTATGTCAGTTACTTTTTATCTGTATCAGTCAGACTGTACTAACCTAGATCAGTCATTTCTAGTTTAGTGTTGTGATCACTGTATGCAACATTTGATGTTTTTCTGTCAACCACAATATTCCTGAATCAATTTTTGGGTATAACACTTTATCTACAGCATTAAGCATTTACTTTCTACTTTACTGTTATCTTTGTCAACATCAAGCTATTGACATCAGTCACTGTTTAGCATATAGCAGATATTATTTATAAGGCAATTAGTGATGTCATATGTGTTAGTACTAATGATGTCACTGGTATAATATGTGATGTAATCAGCAAAGCCAGAGGGAGATATGGTCCTGGGTTTCTGGGTTCTGTATGCACGATTGTGACATGCTCAGACTTTGGTTTTACATAAGGGTTGTTTGTTAATAGATGAAGTATAAGAGCAAGTCCATTTATAGATATTAACAAGGCCCCTGCTTGTGTGTAACAAGTCTGCTAATAATTATATATTTCAGTAACTCATTACAATGTAGCCCTGTAACTTGCGGCACCTGCTATTGTCATCTCAGTGCAGCTGGTGTCTCAGAGTGCTGTTAGTGTCTCAGTGTGCAGTGGGTCCTGTTGTCACAGTCTGTCACATTCCCCTGTACCTCCTGGTGTCATTGTACAGGGTCTATATACCCAGATTAGCTTTAGGGATCACTGTGGGTGGATTATTTAATTTAATTTTAATTAATTAATAATTTAATTGTCTGCAGCAGGAAATATGATGCCCCTGAAGAAATTGGTGACCTTAGACTCTATGAATCCAATTGTGAAAGATATCAGTGTCCCCATCCTTGGATCTGTGTTGATGAGAGCTAATGAGATACAACAGGAAATTCAGCAGGTAAGTGACACAATCAGACAGAGGCAGCACCTGCCTGATATACTAAGTATTGTACCCTATGTTTAGTGCCACTGTAGTAATAAAACAGCAAAGAGGGACCTAATGTTGTTGCCTAGAGGAACACTGGGTAATATATACGTCCAAAAGATAACAAGAGTGATTTTTAATTGAATTACATTCACCCTAATATGTCAAGTAGAACCCTGGTGCACATTATCTGTGATGGCTCTTCTGGTGATGTCATATGGTTACACATGTATCTGTGATGGCTCTTCTGGTGATGTCATATGGTTACACATGTATCTGTGATGGCTCTTCTGGTGATGTCATATGGTTACACATGTATCTGTGATGGCTCTTCTGGTGATGTCATATGGTTACACATGTATCTCTGATAGCTCTTCTGGTGATGTCATATGGTTACACATGTATCTCTGATGGCTCTTCTGGTGATGTCATATGGTTACACATGTATCTGTGATGGCTCTTCTGGTGATGTCATATGGTTACACATGTATCTGTGATGGCTCTTCTGGTGATGTCATATGGTTACACATGTATCTGTGATGGCTCTTCTGGTGATGTCATATGGTTACACATGTATCTGTGATGGCTCTTCTGGTGATGTCATATGGTTACACATGTATCTGTGATAGCTTTTCTGGTGATGTCATATGGTTACACATGTATCTGTGATGGCTCTTCTGGTGATGTCATATGGTTACACATGTATCTGTGATGGCTCTTCTGGTGATGTCATATGGTTACACATGTATCTGTGATGGCTCTTCTGGTGATGTCATATGGTTACACATGTATCTGTGATAGCTCTTCTGGTGATGTCATATGGTTACACATGTATCTGTGATGGCTCTTCTGGTGATGTCATATGGTTACACATGTATCTGTGATTGCTCTTCTGGTGATGTCATATGGTTACACATGTATCTGTGATGGCTCTTCTGGTGATGTCATATGGTTACACATGTATATGTGATGGCTCTTCTGGTGATGTCATATGGTTACACATGTATCTGTGATGGCTCTTCTGGTGATGCCATATGGTTACACATGTATCTGTGATGGCTCTTCTGGTGATGTCATATGGTTACACATGTATCTGTGATGGCTCTTCTGGTGATGTCATATGGTTACACATGTATCTGTGATGGCTCTTCTGGTGATGTCATATGGTTACACATGTATCTGTGATGGCTCTTCTGGTGATGTCATATGGTTACACATGTATCTGTGATGGCTCTTCTGGTGATGTCATATGGTTACACATGTATCTGTGATAGCTCTTCTGGTGATGTCATATGGTTACACATGTATCTGTGATGGCTCTTCTGGTGATGTCATATGGTTACACATGTATCTGTGATGGCTCTTCTGGTGATGTCATATGGTTACACATGTATCTGTGATGGCTCTTCTGGTGATGTCATATGGTTACACATGTATCTGTGATGGCTCTTCTGGTGATGTCATATGGTTACACATGTATCTCTGATAGCTCTTCTGGTGATGTCATATGGTTACACATGTATCTCTGATGGCTCTTCTGGTGATGTCATATGGTTACACATGTATCTGTGATGGCTCTTCTGGTGATGTCATATGGTTACACATGTATCTCTGATAGCTCTTCTGGTGATGTCATATGGTTACACATGTATCTCTGATAGCTCTTTTGGTGATGTCATATGGTTACACATGTATCTGTGATGGCTCTTCTGGTGATGTCATATGGTTACACATGTATCTGTGATAGCTCTTCTGGTGATGTCATATGGTTACACATGTATCTGTGATAGCTCTTCTGGTGATGTCATATGGTTACACATGTATCTGTGATGGCTCTTCTGGTGATGTCATATGGTTACACATGTAAGCTAGAACACATTAGACACCAGTATATTCTATAACACAACATCTGCTGCCTGCCTTGCAACCTATATTGCCATTGCTATTTATCAGGATCTGTCACATATTGTGTTCAGAAACCTAGTAACCCCAGAGGGTCTAGATAGGCTGCTTGCAATGAATATTATTATGATTATCCGTTATTTGTAGAGTGCCAACCGATTCTGCCCTGGTTATTGCTAGAATGAGCTTTAGTTTATGGGGTGGGTGATAGGGCACGCCTGCTTCTTTGTGAAAGAAAAAGAACTTTAGGACTTAGAGTTGATGGAAGTACATATATAAACAGGCAATGAAGAAGTAAGAGCGGGCATTAAGTTACTGCAGTGCTTTCAATGCAATGCCATACAATGAAAGATGTTGTTCAAATAGACCTGTAGCTTTCACCTGCATATTGTTCACTTCAGGTAAGACAAACTATGCCCAACAGATAGGCATTAACTAATTAAATATCCCCATTTACCAAAAATGCCATTTTTTACATCTTCCAAAGGTTAGTGAGTAAAAAGGTGCAAACACAGAGCATATAATTCCCTGAAAACCTTAATTTCAATCACATTGTTTTATAGATACAGGATAAAGACAGAAATCCTTAAACTTGTGCAGATTACATGACATAATTAACCATATCTTTGTCCTTATAAATGCAGAATTTTAGAACTGACACTGAGAGAACGTCCTCTCCTTAGGGGTAAGCAAGTCGTCATCATCCCTCCAGCTTTATCAGCAGACATTTTTCAGTTAATGCATGAGGGACATGTTGCGTCTTGTACCAGCTGTGTACAGGCACATAGACCATGACCAAGAGTACAAAAGGCTAGGGAGTATGTGTATACCCAGGGGGTAGATAGTATAAGACATATTGCTTCTTGTACCAGCTGTGTACAAGCACATAGACCATGAACAAGAGTACAAAAGACTAGGGAGTATGTGTATACACAGGGAGTATATAGTATAAGACTTATTGCTTCTTTTACCAGCTGTGTACAGGCACATAGACCATGAACAAGAGTACAAAAGACTAGGGAGTATGTGTATAGCCTGGGGGTAGATAGTATAAGACTTATTGCTTCTTGTACCAGCTGTGTACAGGCACATAGACCGTGAACAAGAGTACAAAAGGCTAGGGAGTATGTGTATACCCAGGGAGTATATAGTATAAGACTTATTGCTTCTTGTACCAGCTCTGTACAGGCACATAGACCGTGAACAAGAGTACAAAAGGATCAGGAGTATGTGTATAGCCTGGGGGTAGATAGTATAAGACTTATTGCTTCTTGTACCAGCTGTGTACAGGCACATAGACCGTGAACAAGAGTACAAAAGGCTAGGGAGTATGTGTATACCCAGGGAGTATATAGTATAAGACTTATTGCTTCTTGTACCAGCTGTGTACAGGCACATAGACCATGAACAAGAGTACAAAAGGCTAGGGAGTATGTGTATAGCCTGGGAGTATATAGTATAAGACTTATTGCTTCTTGTACCAGCTGTGTACAGGCACATAGACCATGAACAAAAGTACAAAAGGCTAGGGAGTATGTGTATAGCCTGGGGGTAGATAGTATAAGACTTATTGCTTCTTGTACCAGCTGTGTACAGGCACATAGACCATGAACAAGAGTACAAAAGGCTAGGGAGTATGTGTATACCCTGGGGGTAGATAGTATAAGACTTATTGCTTCTTGTACCAGCTGTGTACAGGCACATAGACCGTGAACAAGAGTACAAAAGGCTAGGGAGTATGTGTATAGCCTGGGGGTAGATAGTATAAGACTTATTGCTTCTTGTACCAGCTGTGTACAGGCACATAGATCATGAACAAGAGTACAAAAGGCTAGGGAGTATGTGTATAGCCTGGGGGTAGATAGTATAAGACTTATTGCTTCTTGTACCAGCTGTGTACAGGCACATAGACCATGAACAAGAGTACAAAAGGCTAGGGAGTATGTGTATAGCCTGGGGGTAGATAGTATAAGACTTATTGCTTCTTGTACCAGCTGCGCACAGGCACATAGAATGTGAACAAGAGTACAAAAGGATCAGGAGTATGTGTATAGCCTGGGGGTAGATAGTATAAGACTTATTGCTTCTTTTACCAGCTGTGTACAGGCACATAGACCGTGAACAAGAGTACAAAAGGCTAGGGAGTATGTGTATAGCCTGGGGGTAGATAGTAAAAGACTTATTGCTTCTTGTACCAGCTGTGTACAGGCACATAGACCATGAACAAGAGTACAAAAGGCTAGGGAGTATGTGTATATCCAGTGAGTATATAGTATAAGACTTATTGCTTCTTTTACCAGCTGTGTACAGGCACATAGACCATGAACAAGAGTACAAAAGGCTAGGGAGTATGTGTATAGCCTGGGGGTAGATAGTATAAGACGTATTGCTTCTTGTACCAGCTGTGTACAGGCACATAGACCATGAACAAGAGTACAAAAGGCTAGGGAGTATGTGTATACCCAGGGAGTATATAGTATAAGACTTATTGCTTCTTTTACCAGCTGTGTACAGGCACATAGACCATGAACAAGAGTACAAAAGGCTAGGGAGTATGTGTATATCCAGGGAGTATATAGTATAAGACTTATTGCTTCTTTTACCAGCTGTGTACAGGCACATAGACCATGAACAAGAGTACAAAAGGCTAGGGAGTATGTGTATAGCCTGGGGGTATATAGTATAAGACTTATTGCTTCTTGTACCAGCTGTGTACAGGCACATAGACCATGAACAAGAGTACAAAAGGCTAGGGAGTATGTGTATACCCAGGGAGTATATAGTATAAGACTTATTGCTTCTTTTACCAGCTGTGTACAGGCACATAGACCATGAACAAGAGTACAAAAGGCTAGGGAGTATGTGTATAGCCTGGGGGTAGATAGTATAAGACGTATTGCTTCTTGTACCAGCTGTGTACAGGCACATAGACCATGAACAAGAGTACAAAAGGCTAGGGAGTATGTGTATAGCCTGGGGGTAGATAGTATAAGACATTGCTTCTTGTACCAGCTGTGTACAGGCACATAGACTGTGAACAAGAGTACAAAAGGCTAGGGAGTATGTGTATAGCCTGGGGGTAGATAGTATAAGACTTATTGCTTCTTGTACCAGCTGTGTACAGGCACATAGACCATGAACAAGAGTACAAAAGGCTAGGGAGTATGTGTATAGCCTGGGGGTAGATAGTATAAGACTTATTGCTTCTTGTACCAGCTGTGTACAGGCACATAGACCGTGAACAAGAGTACAAAAGGATCAGGAGTATGTGTATAGTCTGGGGGTAGATAGTATAAGACTTATTGCTTCTTTTACCAGCTGTGTACAGGCACATAGACCGTGAACAAGAGTACAAAAGGCTAGGGAGTATGTGTATAGCCTGGGGGTAGATAGTAAAAGACTTATTGCTTCTTGTACCAGCTGTGTACAGGCACATAGACCGTGAACAAGAGTACAAAAGGCTAGGGAGTATGTGTATATCCAGGGAGTAGATAGTATAAGACTTATTGCTTCTTGTACCAGCTGTGTACAGGCACATAGACCGTGAACAAGAGTACAAAAGGCTAGGGAGTATGTGTATAGCCTGGGGGTAGATAGTATAAGACTTATTGCTTCTTGTACCAGCTGTGTACAGGCACATAGACCATGAACAAGAGTACAAAAGGCTAGGAAGTATGTGTATATCCAGGGAGTATATAGTTTAAGACTTATTGCTTCTTTTACCAGCTGTGTACAGGCACATAGACCATGAACAAGAGTACAAAAGGCTAGGGAGTATGTGTATAGCCTGGGGGTAGATAGTATAAGACGTATTGCTTCTTGTACCAGCTGTGTACAGGCACATAGACCATGAACAAGAGTACAAAAGGCTAGGGAGTATGTGTATACCCAGGGAGTATATAGTATAAGACTTATTGCTTCTTTTACCAGCTGTGTACAGGCACATAGACCATGAACAAGAGTACAAAAGGCTAGGGAGTATGTGTATATCCAGGGAGTATATAGTATAAGACTTATTGCTTCTTTTACCAGCTGTGTACAGGCACATAGACCATGAACAAGAGTACAAAAGGCTAGGGAGTATGTGTATAGCCTGGGGGTAGATAGTATAAGACATATTGCTTCTTGTACCAGCTGTGTACAGGCACATAGACCATGAACAAGAGTACAAAAGGCTAGGGAGTATGTGTATAGCCTGGGGGTAGATATTAAAAGACTTATTGCTTCTTGTACCAGCTGTGTACAGGCACATAGACCATGAACAAGAGTACAAAAGGCTAGGGAGTATGTGTATATCCAGTGAGTATATAGTATAAGACTTATTGCTTCTTTTACCAGCTGTGTACAGGCACATAGACCATGAACAAGAGTACAAAAGGCTAGGGAGTATGTGTATAGCCTGGGGGTAGATAGTATAAGACGTATTGCTTCTTGTACCAGCTGTGTACAGGCACATAGACCATGAACAAGAGTACAAAAGGCTAGGGAGTATGTGTATAGCCTGGGGGTAGATAGTATAAGACTTATTGCTTCTTGTACCAGCTGTGTACAGGCACATAGACCATGAACAAGAGTACAAAAGGCTAGGGAGTATGTGTATAGCCTGGGGGTAGATAGTATAAGACTTATTGCTTCTTGTACCAGCTGTGCACAGGCACATAGAATGTGAACAAGAGTACAAAAGGATCAGGAGTATGTGTATAGCCTGGGGGTAGATAGTATAAGACTTATTGCTTCTTTTACCAGCTGTGTACAGGCACATAGACCGTGAACAAGAGTACAAAAGGCTAGGGAGTATGTGTATAGCCTGGGGGTAGATAGTAAAAGACTTATTGCTTCTTGTACCAGCTGTGTACAGGCACATAGACCATGAACAAGAGTACAAAAGGCTAGGGAGTATGTGTATATCCAGTGAGTATATAGTATAAGATTTATTGCTTCTTTTACCAGCTGTGTACAGGCACATAGACCATGAACAAGAGTACAAAAGGCTAGGGAGTATGTGTATAGCCTGGGGGTAGATAGTATAAGACGTATTGCTTCTTGTACCAGCTGTGTACAGGCACATAGACCATGAACAAGAGTACAAAAGGCTAGGGAGTATGTGTATACCCAGGGAGTATATAGTATAAGACTTATTGCTTCTTTTACCAGCTGTGTACAGGCACATAGACCATGAACAAGAGTACAAAAGGCTAGGGAGTATGTGTATATCCAGGGAGTATATAGTATAAGACTTATTGCTTCTTTTACCAGCTGTGTACAGGCACATAGACCATGAACAAGAGTACAAAAGGCTAGGGAGTATGTGTATAGCCTGGGGGTAGATAGTATAAGACTTATTGCTTCTTGTACCAGCTGTGTACAGGCACATAGACCATGAACAAGAGTACAAAAGGCTAGGGAGTATGTGTATACCCAGGGAGTATATAGTATAAGACTTATTGCTTCTTTTACCAGCTGTGTACAGGCACATAGACCATGAACAAGAGTACAAAAGGCTAGGGAGTATGTGTATAGCCTGGGGGTAGATAGTATAAGACGTATTGCTTCTTGTACCAGCTGTGTACAGGCACATAGACCATGAACAAGAGTACAAAAGGCTAGGGAGTATGTGTATAGCCTGGGGGTAGATAGTATAAGACATTGCTTCTTGTACCAGCTGTGTACAGGCACATAGACTGTGAACAAGAGTACAAAAGGCTAGGGAGTATGTGTATAGCCTGGGGGTAGATAGTATAAGACTTATTGCTTCTTGTACCAGCTGTGTACAGGCACATAGACCGTGAACAAGAGTACAAAAGGCTAGGGAGTATGTGTATAGCCTGGGGGTAGATAGTATAAGACTTATTGCTTCTTGTACCAGCTGTGTACAGGCACATAGACCATGAACAAGAGTACAAAAGGCTAGGGAGTATGTGTATAGCCTGGGGGTAGATAGTATGACTTATTGCTTCTTGTACCAGCTGTGTACAGGCACATAGACCGTGAACAAGAGTACAAAAGGATCAGGAGTATGTGTATAGTCTGGGGGTAGATAGTATAAGACTTATTGCTTCTTTTACCAGCTGTGTACAGGCACATAGACCGTGAACAAGAGTACAAAAGGCTAGGGAGTATGTGTATAGCCTGGGGGTAGATAGTAAAAGACTTATTGCTTCTTGTACCAGCTGTGTACAGGCACATAGACCATGAACAAGAGTACAAAAGGCTAGGAAGTATGTGTATATCCAGGGAGTATATAGTTTAAGACTTATTGCTTCTTTTACCAGCTGTGTACAGGCACATAGACCATGAACAAGAGTACAAAAGGCTAGGGAGTATGTGTATAGCCTGGGGGTAGATAGTATAAGACGTATTGCTTCTTGTACCAGCTGTGTACAGGCACATAGACCATGAACCAGAGTACAAAAGGCTAGGGAGTATGTGTATACCCAGGGAGTATATAGTATAAGACTTATTGCTTCTTTTACCAGCTGTGTACAGGCACATAGACCATGAACAAGAGTACAAAAGGCTAGGGAGTATGTGTATATCCAGGGAGTATATAGTATAAGACTTATTGCTTCTTTTACCAGCTGTGTACAGGCACATAGACCATGAACAAGAGTACAAAAGGCTAGGGAGTATGTGTATAGCCTGGGGGTAGATAGTATAAGACTTATTGCTTCTTGTACCAGCTGTGTACAGGCACATAGACCATGAACAAGAGTACAAAAGGCTAGGGAGTATGTGTATAGCCTGGGGGTAGATAGTAAAAGACTTATTGCTTCTTGTACCAGCTGTGTACAGGCACATAGACCATGAACAAGAGTACAAAAGGCTAGGGAGTATGTGTATATCCAGTGAGTATATAGTATAAGACTTATTGCTTCTTTTACCAGCTGTGTACAGGCACATAGACCATGAACAAGAGTACAAAAGGCTAGGGAGTATGTGTATAGCCTGGGGGTAGATAGTATAAGACGTATTGCTTCTTGTACCAGCTGTGTACAGGCACATAGACCATGAACAAGAGTACAAAAGGCTAGGGAGTATGTGTATACCCAGGGAGTATATAGTATAAGACTTATTGCTTCTTTTACCAGCTGTGTACAGGCACATAGACCATGAACAAGAGTACAAAAGGCTAGGGAGTATGTGTATAGCCTGGGGGTAGATAGTATAAGACATTGCTTCTTGTACCAGCTGTGTACAGGCAAATAGACTGTGAACAAGAGTACAAAAGGCTAGGGAGTATGTGTATAGCCTGGGGGTAGATAGTATAAGACTTATTGCTTCTTGTACCAGCTGTGTACAGGCACATAGACCGTGAACAAGAGTACAAAAGGCTAGGGAGTATGTGTATAGCCTGGGGGTAGATAGTATAAGACTTATTGCTTCTTGTACCAGCTGTGTACAGGCACATAGACCATGAACAAGAGTACAAAAGGCTAGGGAGTATGTGTATAGCCTGGGGGTAGATAGTATAAGACTTATTGCTTCTTGTACCAGCTGTGCACAGGCACATAGAATGTGAACAAGAGTACAAAAGGATCAGGAGTATGTGTATAGCCTGGGGGTAGATAGTATAAGACTTATTGCTTCTTTTACCAGCTGTGTACAGGCACATAGACCGTGAACAAGAGTACAAAAGGCTAGGGAGTATGTGTATAGCCTGGGGGTAGATAGTAAAAGACTTATTGCTTCTTGTACCAGCTGTGTACAGGCACATAGACCATGAACAAGAGTACAAAAGGCTAGGGAGTATGTGTATATCCAGTGAGTATATAGTATAAGACTTATTGCTTCTTTTACCAGCTGTGTACAGGCACATAGACCATGAACAAGAGTACAAAAGGCTAGGGAGTATGTGTATAGCCTGGGGGTAGATAGTATAAGACGTATTGCTTCTTGTACCAGCTGTGTACAGGCACATAGACCATGAACAAGAGTACAAAAGGCTAGGGAGTATGTGTATAGCCAGGGAGTATATAGTATAAGACTTATTGCTTCTTTTACCAGCTGTGTACAGGCACATAGACCATGAACAAGAGTACAAAAGGCTAGGGAGTATGTGTATATCCAGGGAGTATATAGTATAAGACTTATTGCTTCTTTTACCAGCTGTGTACAGGCACATAGACCATGAACAAGAGTACAAAAGGCTAGGGAGTATGTGTATAGCCTGGGGGTATATAGTATAAGACTTATTGCTTCTTGTACCAGCTGTGTACAGGCACATAGACCATGAACAAGAGTACAAAAGGCTAGGGAGTATGTGTATACCCAGGGAGTATATAGTATAAGACTTATTGCTTCTTTTACCAGCTGTGTACAGGCACATAGACCATGAACAAGAGTACAAAAGGCTAGGGAGTATGTGTATAGCCTGGGGGTAGATAGTATAAGACGTATTGCTTCTTGTACCAGCTGTGTACAGGCACATAGACCATGAACAAGAGTACAAAAGGCTAGGGAGTATGTGTATAGCCTGGGGGTAGATAGTATAAGACATTGCTTCTTGTACCAGCTGTGTACAGGCACATAGACTGTGAACAAGAGTACAAAAGGCTAGGGAGTATGTGTATAGCCTGGGGGTAGATAGTATAAGACTTATTGCTTCTTGTACCAGCTGTGTACAGGCACATAGACCGTGAACAAGAGTACAAAAGGCTAGGGAGTATGTGTATAGCCTGGGGGTAGATAGTATAAGACTTATTGCTTCTTGTACCAGCTGTGTACAGGCACATAGACCATGAACAAGAGTACAAAAGGCTAGGGAGTATGTGTATAGCCTGGGGGTAGATAGTATAAGACTTATTGCTTCTTGTACCAGCTGTGTACAGGCACATAGACCGTGAACAAGAGTACAAAAGGATCAGGAGTATGTGTATAGTCTGGGGGTAGATAGTATAAGACTTATTGCTTCTTTTACCAGCTGTGTACAGGCACATAGACCGTGAACAAGAGTACAAAAGGCTAGGGAGTATGTGTATAGCCTGGGGGTAGATAGTATAAGACTTATTGCTTCTTGTACCAGCTGTGTACAGGCACATAGACCATGAACAAGAGTACAAAAGGCTAGGAAGTATGTGTATATCCAGGGAGTATATAGTTTAAGACTTATTGCTTCTTTTACCAGCTGTGTACAGGCACATAGACCATGAACAAGAGTACAAAAGGCTAGGGAGTATGTGTATAGCCTGGGGGTAGATAGTATAAGACGTATTGCTTCTTGTACCAGCTGTGTACAGGCACATAGACCATGAACCAGAGTACAAAAGGCTAGGGAGTATGTGTATACCCAGGGAGTATATAGTATAAGACTTATTGCTTCTTTTACCAGCTGTGTACAGGCACATAGACCATGAACAAGAGTACAAAAGGCTAGGGAGTATGTGTATATCCAGGGAGTATATAGTATAAGACTTATTGCTTCTTTTACCAGCTGTGTACAGGCACATAGACCATGAACAAGAGTACAAAAGGCTAGGGAGTATGTGTATAGCCTGGGGGTAGATAGTATAAGACTTATTGCTTCTTGTACCAGCTGTGTACAGGCACATAGACCATGAACAAGAGTACAAAAGGCTAGGGAGTATGTGTATAGCCTGGGGGTAGATAGTAAAAGACTTATTGCTTCTTGTACCAGCTGTGTACAGGCACATAGACCATGAACAAGAGTACAAAAGGCTAGGGAGTATGTGTATATCCAGTGAGTATATAGTATAAGACTTATTGCTTCTTTTACCAGCTGTGTACAGGCACATAGACCATGAACAAGAGTACAAAAGGCTAGGGAGTATGTGTATAGCCTGGGGGTAGATAGTATAAGACTTATTGCTTCTTGTACCAGCTGTGTACAGGCACATAGACCATGAACAAGAGTACAAAAGGCTAGGGAGTATGTGTATACCCAGGGAGTATATAGTATAAGACTTATTGCTTCTTTTACCAGCTGTGTACAGGCACATAGACCATGAACAAGAGTACAAAAGGCTAGGGAGTATGTGTATAGCCTGGGGGTAGATAGTATAAGACATTGCTTCTTGTACCAGCTGTGTACAGGCACATAGACTGTGAACAAGAGTACAAAAGGCTAGGGAGTATGTGTATAGCCTGGGGGTAGATAGTATAAGACTTATTGCTTCTTGTACCAGCTGTGTACAGGCACATAGACCGTGAACAAGAGTACAAAAGGCTAGGGAGTATGTGTATAGCCTGGGGGTAGATAGTATAAGACTTATTGCTTCTTGTACCAGCTGTGTACAGGCACATAGACCATGAACAAGAGTACAAAAGGCTAGGGAGTATGTGTATAGCCTGGGGGTAGATAGTATAAGACTTATTGCTTCTTGTACCAGCTGTGTACAGGCACATAGACCGTGAACAAGAGTACAAAAGGATCAGGAGTATGTGTATAGTCTGGGGGTAGATAGTATAAGACTTATTGCTTCTTTTACCAGCTGTGTACAGGCACATAGACCGTGAACAAGAGTACAAAAGGCTAGGGAGTATGTGTATAGCCTGGGGGTAGATAGTAAAAGACTTATTGCTTCTTGTACCAGCTGTGTACAGGCACATAGACCATGAACAAGAGTACAAAAGGCTAGGAAGTATGTGTATATCCAGGGAGTATATAGTTTAAGACTTATTGCTTCTTTTACCAGCTGTGTACAGGCACATAGACCATGAACAAGAGTACAAAAGGCTAGGGAGTATGTGTATAGCCTGGGGGTAGATAGTATAAGACGTATTGCTTCTTGTACCAGCTGTGTACAGGCACATAGACCATGAACAAGAGTACAAAAGGCTAGGGAGTATGTGTATACCCAGGGAGTATATAGTATAAGACTTATTGCTTCTTTTACCAGCTGTGTACAGGCACATAGACCATGAACAAGAGTACAAAAGGCTAGGGAGTATGTGTATATCCAGGGAGTATATAGTATAAGACTTATTGCTTCTTTTACCAGCTGTGTACAGGCACATAGACCATGAACAAGAGTACAAAAGGCTAGGGAGTATGTGTATAGCCTGGGGGTAGATAGTATAAGACGTATTGCTTCTTGTACCAGCTGTGTACAGGCACATAGACCATGAACAAGAGTACAAAAGGCTAGGGAGTATGTGTATAGCCTGGGGGTAGATAGTAAAAGACTTATTGCTTCTTGTACCAGCTGTGTACAGGCACATAGACCATGAACAAGAGTACAAAAGGCTAGGGAGTATGTGTATATCCAGTGAGTATATAGTATAAGACTTATTGCTTCTTTTACCAGCTGTGTACAGGCACATAGACCATGAACAAGAGTACAAAAGGCTAGGGAGTATGTGTATAGCCTGGGGGTAGATAGTATAAGACGTATTGCTTCTTGTACCAGCTGTGTACAGGCACATAGACCATGAACAAGAGTACAAAAGGCTAGGGAGTATGTGTATACCCAGGGAGTATATAGTATAAGACTTATTGCTTCTTTTACCAGCTGTGTACAGGCACATAGACCATGAACAAGAGTACAAAAGGCTAGGGAGTATGTGTATATCCAGGGAGTATATAGTATAAGACTTATTGCTTCTTTTACCAGCTGTGTACAGGCACATAGACCATGAACAAGAGTACAAAAGGCTAGGGAGTATGTGTATAGCCTGGGGGTAGATAGTAAAAGACTTATTGCTTCTTGTACCAGCTGTGTACAGGCACATAGACCATGAACAAGAGTACAAAAGGCTAGGGAGTATGTGTATATCCAGTGAGTATATAGTATAAGACTTATTGCTTCTTTTTCCAGCTGTGTACAGGCACATAGACCATGAACAAGAGTACAAAAGGCTAGGGAGTATGTGTATAGCCTGGGGGTAGATAGTATAAGACGTATTGCTTCTTGTACCAGCTGTGTACAGGCACATAGACCATGAACAAGAGTACAAAAGGCTAGGGAGTATGTGTATAGCCTGGGGGTAGATAGTATAAGACATTGCTTCTTGTACCAGCTGTGTACAGGCACATAGACCGTGAACAAGAGTACAAAAGGCTAGGGAGTATGTGTATAGCCTGGGGGTGGATAGTATAAGACTTATTGCTTCTTGTACCAGCTGTGTACAGGCACATAGACCGTGAACAAGAGTACAAAAGGCTAGGGAGTATGTGTATAGCCTGGGGGTAGATAGTATAAGACTTATTGCTTCTTGTACCAGCTGTGTACAGGCACATAGACCATGAACAAGAGTACAAAAGGCTAGGGAGTATGTGTATAGCCTGGGGGTAGATAGTATAAGACTTATTGCTTCTTGTACCAGCTGTGTACAGGCACATAGACCGTGAACAAGAGTACAAAAGGATCAGGAGTATGTGTATAGTCTGGGGGTAGATAGTATAAGACTTATTGCTTCTTGTACCAGCTGTGTACAAGCACATAGATCATCAACAAGAGTACAAAAGGCTAAGGAGTATGTGTATAGCCTGGGGGTAGATAGTATAAGACTTATTGCTTCTTGTACCAGCTGTGTACAGGCACATAGACCGTGAACAATAGTACAAAAGGCTAGGGAGTATGTGTATAGCCTGGGGGTAGATAGTATAAGACGTATTGCTTCTTTTACCAGCTGTGTACAAGCACATAGATCATCAACAAGAGTACAAAAAGCTTGAGGTATGTGTATATCCAGGGAGTATATAGTATAAGACGTATTGCTTCTTGTACCAGCTGTGTACAGGCACATAGACCGTGAACAAGAGTACAAAAGGCTAGGGAGTATGTGTATAGCCTGGGGGTAGATAGTATAAGACTTATTGCTTCTTGTACCAGCTGTGTACAGGCACATAGACCGTGAACAAGAGTACAAAAGGCTAGGGAGTATGTGTATAGCCTGGGGGTAGATAGTATAAGACTTATTGCTTCTTGTACCAGCTGTGTACAGGCACATAGACCGTGAACAAGAGTACAAAAGGCTAGGGAGTATGTGTATAGCCTGGGGGTAGATAGTATAAGACGTATTTCTTCTTTTACCAGCTGTGTACAGGAACATAGACCATTAACAAGAGTACAAAAGGCTAGGGAGTATGTGTATAGCCTGGGGGTAGATAGTATAAGACTTATTGCTTCTTTTACCAGCTGTGTACAGGCACATAGACCATTAACAAGAGTACAAAAGGCTAGGGAGTATGTGTATAGCCTGGTGGTAGATAGTATAAGACTTATTGCTTCTTTTACCAGCTGTGTACAGGCACATAGACCATGAACAAGAGTACAAAAGGCTAGGGAGTATGTGTATAGCCTGGGGGTAGATAGTATAAGACTTATTGCTTCTTGTACCAGCTGTGTACAGGCACATAGACCGTGAACAATAGTACAAAAGGCTAGGGAGTATGTGTATAGCCTGGGGGTAAATAGTGTAAGACTTATTGCTTCTGTTACCAGCTGTGTACAGGCACATAGACCATGAACAAGAGTACAAAAGGCTAGGGAGTATGTGTATACCCAGGGAGTATATAGTATAAGACTTATTGCTTCTTGTACCAGCTGTGTACAGGCACATAGACCGTGAACAAGAGTACAAAAGGATCAGGAGTATGTGTATAGCCTGGGGGTAGATAGTATAAGACTTATTGCTTCTTGTACCAGCTGTGTACAGGCACATAGACCGTGAACAAGAGTACAAAAGGCTAGGGAGTATGTGTATAGCCTGGGGGTAGATAGTATAAGACTTATTGCTTCTTGTACCAGCTGTGTACAGGCACATAGACCGTGAACAAGAGTACAAAAGGCTAGGGAGTATGTGTATAGCCTGGGGGTAGATAGTATAAGACTTATTGCTTCTTGTACCAGCTGTGTACAGGCACATAGACCATGAACAAGAGTACAAAAGGCTAGGGAGTATGTGTATAGCCTGGGGGTAGATAGTATAAGACTTATTGCTTCTTGTACCAGCTGTGTACAGGCACATAGACCGTGAACAAGAGTACAAAAGGCTAGGGAGTATGTGTATATCCAGGGAGTAGATAGTATAAGACTTATTGCTTCTTGTACCAGCTGTGTACAGGCACATAGACCGTGAACAAGAGTACAAAAGGCTAGGGAGTATGTGTATAGCCTGGGGGTAGATAGTATAAGACTTATTGCTTCTTGTACCAGCTGTGTACAGGCACATAGACCATGAACAAGAGTACAAAAGGCTAGGGAGTATGTGTATAGCCTGGGGGTAGATAGTATAAAACTTATTGCTTCTTGTACCAGCTGTGTACAGGCACATAGACCATGAACAAGAGTACAAGAGGCTAGGGAGTATGTGTATACCCAGGGAGTATATAGTATAAGACTTATTGCTTCTTGTACCAGCTGTGTACAGGCACATAGACCGTGAACAAGAGTACAAAAGGCTAGGGAGTATGTGTATAGCCTTGGGGTAGATAGTATAAGACTTATTGCTTCTTGTACCAGCTGTGTACAGGCACATAGACCATGAACAAGAGTACAAAAGGCTAGGGAGTATGTGTATAGCCTGGGGGTAGATAGTATAAGACTTATTGCTTCTTGTACCAGCTGTGTACAGGCACATAGACCGTGAACAAGAGTACAAAAGGCTAGGGAGTATGTGTATACCCAGGGAGTATATAGTATAAGACGTATTGCTTCTTGTACCAGCTGTGTACAGGCACATAGACCGTGAACAAGAGTACAAAAGGCTAGGGAGTATGTTTATAGCCTGGGGGTAGATAGTATAAGACTTATTGCTTCTTGTACCAGCTGTGTACAGGCACATAGACCATGAACAAGAGTACAAAAGGCTAGAGAGTATGTGTATAGCCTGGGGGTAGATAGTATAAGACTTATTGCTTCTTGTACCAGCTGTGTACAGGCACACATACCATTAACAAGGGTACAATCATGACAACACAGTGATGCCCCTCTTGGAAACCCTACCACGATATTGTGACGGCTAAACAACCTGCCTTCTTTCATTTGATTGTCAGATCTATTTCACAGAGGCCAAACAGAATGGCCAGACATGATATAGGTGGAGCCCAGAACCAACCATGCCCTCCGGGTAGAAACATCACTACTGATAGTAGTGCTAGATCAACCCCCTAGAGGAACAGGCCCAGTCTCAATTGAGAGCTCTGGGACCCCTGTAGTTATACTCCTGGGTAGAACTAAGCTTGTTACATACAGAGTGAAAATTATAGAGCACACAAGGGAAAGGATATAAAGTGGAAAAATTATTTTAGTCCTAAAGAGATCCTAAATGATTTAAAACAAATTGGTTCTAATGTGAATACATACACTGTATTTGTAATATCCCCACCGTGTCTTACATGAGAAATACAGATCTGCAGAAAGTTATTAAATGCATTAAGTTAGACTGCGAGAATGATTTGTATGAAGAATTTTGTTTTACCAAACTGTATCAAATTGTAAAATAAAGTGTTTTTTTTTCAATATCTACTATATAATTTGTCGATTTCCTACATGAAATTTGCTGTTTACATAGACATTACAGGGTTCGATAAATAAAATAAAAACGTAATGTATTTTAAAAAAATGTAATAAGCTTTATCTGTTGTGTCTTTCCTAATAATGCTCATTTCATGATTGGTACTGGCTAATAATGCTTTTTGTCTATCGGCCAATGAGCATTAGTAGGAACTTCTTATCAACAAATGAGCATTAGTAGGAACCCCTTATCAGCCAATGAGCATTAGTAGGAAGTTCTTATCAGCCAATGAGCATTAGTAGGAAGTTCTTATCAGCCAATGAGCATTAGTAGGAAGTTCATATCAGCAAATGAGCATTAGTAGGAAGTTCTTATCAGCAAATGAGCATTAGTAGGAAGTTCTTATCAGCCATTGAGCATTAGTAGGAAGTTCTTATCAGCAAATGAGTATTAGTAGGAAGTTCTTATCAACAAATGAGCATTAGTAGGAAGTTCATATCAGCAAATGAGCATTAGTAGGTAGTTCTTATCAGCAAATGAGCATTAGCAGGAAGTTCATATCAGCAAATGAGCATTAGTAGGAAGTTCTTATAAGCAAATGAGCATTAGTAGGAAGTTCTAATCAGCAAATGAGCATTAGTAGGAACTTCTTATCAGCAAATGAGCATTAGTAGGAACTTCTTATCAGCAAATGAGCATTAGTAGGAAGTTCTTATAAGCAAATGAGCATTAGTAGGAAGTTCTTATAAGCAAATGAGCATTAGTAGGAAGTTCTTATCAGCAAATGAGCATTAGTAGGAACTTCTTATCAGCAAATGAGCATTAGCAGGAAGTTCTTATCAGCAAATGAGTATTAGTAGGAAGTTCTTATCAACAAATGAGCATAAGTAGGAAGTTCTTATCAGCAAATGAGCATTAGTAGGAAGTTCTTATCAGCAAATGAGCATTAGTAGGAACTTCTTATCAGCAAATGAGCATTAGTAGGAACTTCTTATCAGCAAATGAGCATTAGCAGGAACTTCTTATCAGCCAAAGAGCATTAGTAGGAAATTCTTATCAGCCAATAAACATTAGCAAGAAGTTCTTATCAGCCAATGAGCATTAGTAGTAAATTCTTATCAGCCAATAAACATCAGCAGGAAGTTCTTATCAGCCAAAGAGCATTAGTAGGAAGTTCTAATCAGCCAAAGAGTATTAGCAGGAAGTTCTGATCAGCCAAAGAGCATTAGTAGGAGATTCTTATCAGCCAATAAACATCAGCAGGAAGTTCTTATCAGCCAAAGAGCATTAGTAGGAATTATAAAACTGATAATGCTGTATTAGTGTAAGGTGAAATAAATAAAACATGTTTAAATGCTAATCTTTCAAATGAAGAGATTTTTTAGTACAATGTCCCTTTCAGAAATAGAAGAAATAACACAAGACATAATATACAATTAACTAGATGGATTTTTTATAAGGATCATAGGTTGTTACCATCACAAGACTGGGATAAGTCTACTATGGAATCAGAGATATAACGATTTGCTGTCAGGGTTCTTTCCTTTTTTTGTTTGCCATGTGCTGCTAGCAGCCATTTTACTCACCTCTCTTGCTGACTCTGGTGCATACTGTGTGATGCTGCTCATTTCCTGCACTTCCTTTTATGGCCAGACTGGTGTACATCATCCGTGTGAGACAGAATGCAGTCTCAGAATTGTGATGTCATCACTTATTAGTTAAAGGGCTTCTGTTCAGTATGCTTTGCCCTTGTGTTGAGCTCCTGTGTATTACCTGGCTGTCTGACTTCTCTCCTGGTTCCTGATCCCTGGCTTGTTCCTGACTCTGCTGTTCTCCTTGTTCCTGATTCCGGCTCGTCTGACTATTTGCTTTGGCTCCTGACTCGGCTCGTCTGACTACCAGCACTGGTTTTGATTCCTGGCTTGTTATTTGACTTGTGGACTTTTTATTATTTTTTGCTATTAATAAAGGTGTGATTATTTTTGCACTTCTCGTCTCAGTCTGATTCCTGGCACCCTGACATTACACAAGGGCCATGAATCCCGATGGTGCTAATAATCCACCTTTTCCTGCCATAATTTCCAGGATGGATGAACAGGATCACCGCTTGGATCAATTTGCACTAGCCCTGCAAACCCTGCTGACTCACACTGCACATTTGGACCAAAGTGTCCCGCAAGTTATGGCTGCTCCTGTTTCCACTGCTGCACCTAGTCCTACCAGCAGCATGTCCAGTTCTGCACCTCTACCTCAGTGTTACGGAGGCGATCCTAATCAGTTCAGAGGGTTTTTGAACCAGGTGGGCATTTACTTTGAGATGTTACCTCAGGCGTTTCCCTCTGACAGAGCTAAAGTGGGATTTCTCATCTCGTTACTCTCTGACACAGATCTTGCCTGGGCTAATCCCTTGTGGGAGACTAATAAACCTGTGATTTCAAATTACCCTGAATTTGTGTCCTCCTTTCGAAGGGTATTTGATGTTCACAAGGTATGAGATCTGTTGCTCAGTATGCCATTGAATTCGATACACTTGCCGCAGAGGTAGGTTGGAACAATGAAGAGCTTGTTGCTGCCTTCTTTCATGGGCTCCCTGATGCGATTAAAGACGAAGTTGCTGCCAGAGATTTACCAGAAGATCTCTAGGCATTGGTGTTTTTTTGATATTAATTGACATCAGACTAAATGAGAGGCCCTCTTTCAAGGAGCGTTTGCGGAGGCCTCCTGTTCCGTTGTCTCCTACGTGTTCGTTTCCACCCATGCCTCCCTCTCCTCCCAAGCCTCCTGGTCCCGAGTCACCAGGTACTGCTGAGCCGATGCAGTTGGGATACATGCATCTCTCTGCAGCGGAGAGGGGCTCTAGGAGGAGGGAGGGGCTCTGCCTCTATTGTGGGTTACAGGGCCACCTTTTGAAGTCTTGTCCTACACAGCCGGGAAACGCTCACACCTAAGGTCCTGTCGGGGGCAGACCTTTGGTGGTTTATCCTTGTCCCCAGAACTGCTAAAGGAGAAACCTTTGGTCATGGTTGTCCTTTTCTGGGTGGACTCCTCCATAGTCACCCAGGGTCTTGTTGACTCCAGTGCTGTGGGCTATTTCATTGACAGTGCTTTTGTATCAAAGCACTCCATTCCTGTTTTGCCTCGGTCCGTTCCACTTGCTATTGAGGCCATTGATGGCAGGCCCCTTCAGCCTGCACTCGTTACTCACGAAACTGCTCTGTTATCCATGGCTGTTGGGGCTCTCCATTTTGAAACCCTCCAGTTCAAGGTGATAAACTCTCTGCATTTTCTTGTTGTTTTGGGTTGTCCCTGGCTCCAAAAGCACAATCCCAGTTTCGACTGGCGCTGGTCCGAAATTTTGCCGTGGTCTCCGCAATGTATTTCCACTTGTCTTTGGAAACCAGTTAAAGTCTTGTACACTTCTTCCGTATCTCAATTGCCAGAGGAGTACCGAGAGTTCCTAGACGTTTTTGACAAGGTGCATGCCGGTACGTTACCTCCTCATCGGTCTTACGATTGTGCCATAGCTATGCAACCTGGAGCCATTACTCCTCGAGGCCGGGTTTCTGTTGCGGAGAATTGTGCTATGGAGGAGTATGTTGCCGATGCTCTGTCACGGGGAATCATCCGCAAATCCTGCTCTCCTGCAGGGGCTGGCTTCTTCTTTGTGAAAAAAAAGGGTGGCGAGTTAAGACCATGCATCGATTATAAGGGTCTTAATCATCTTACCATTAAGAATGCTTACCCTATTCCGCTCATTACGGAACTCTTTGATCGCCTAAAGGGAGCTACGGTCTTTACTAAACTTGATTTGAGAGGAGCGTACAATCTCATTAGGATCAAGGAGGGCCACGAATGGAAAACAGCATTAAACACCAGGAGCGAGCATTATGAGTATCTTGTAATGAATGCCCTTTGGCCTATGTAATGCTCCTGCTGTTTTCCAGGAATTTATTAATGATGTCCTACGAGATATATTGCAACAGTGTATTGTGGTGTACTTGGACGACATCCTCACACACTTGAGGCTCATCGTTCTGATGTTACACGGATTCTTCAGAGACCACGTGAGAACGGCCTGTTTTGTAAACTCGAGAAATGTGAGTTCCATCAGACTCAAGTAACCTTCCTAGGTTATGTTATCTCCGTTGCAGGGTTCTCCATGGATCCTGACAAGTTATCTGCAGTTCTGCAGTGGCCTCGCCCAGTTAGTCTTCAGTCTATTCAACGTTTTTTGTGGTTTGCCAATTACTATAGAAAGTTTATTAAAAACTTTTCTTCCTTGGTCAAACCTATCACAGACATGACCCGTAAAGAGAATGATCCACTCTATTGGTCACCTACTGCCATTAAAACCTTTGATAGTCTTAAGACTGCCTTTGCTGCCGCTGCAGTTCTGGCTCATCCTAACCCTGTCCTGCCTTTCGTTCTTGAGGTCGATGTGTCTGAGACTGGAGTAGGTGCCCTCTTGTCTCAACGTACTACGCCTGATGGTTCCTTGCATCCGTGTGGTTTCTTCTCTAAGAAATTGTCTCCAGCGGAGTGCAATTATGACATTGGCGACAGGGAATTACTGGCCCTAATTTTGGCACTCAAGGAATGGAGGCATCTTCTTGAGGGTACTAGCGTGCCAGTGCTCATTCTTACTGACCACAAGAATTTAACTTATCTATCTAAAGCAAAACGTTTGTCACCCCGACAGGCCAGATGGGCGCTATTTTTGTCTCGGTTTAATTATGTGGTCTCCTACCTGCCTGGTAGTAAGAATGTAAGGGTTGATGCCCTCTCTCGACAATTGTCCCCTCTGTCCAAGGAGGAGTCTTTACCTACTGCAGTTATACCTCCTGACCATATTTTGGCTACCATACCTACTAATTTGACTTCTCCCTTGGGGGAAGACTACACTTTTGCACACTTACCACTATCCAGAAGCCACAGGTCACCCAGGCAAGAACCAAATTATTTGGTCTGTCACTCGAAAATTCTGGTGGCCAGGTCTTCATTCTGATGTTGCTGCGTATGTTGCCTCCTGCTCAGTTTGTGCACAGAATAAGACATTGCATTCCCTTGAAGAAGTTGCCTACCACTCAGGAGCTTGCTTCAATTTTTGCCCGGGAGGTCTTCCGTTTACATGGGTTACCCAAGGAGATAGTGTCGGACCGGGGTAGCCATTTTGTCTCCTGATTTTAGCATTCCTTTTGTGCTCAAATGGGGATCCAGCTTTCCTTCTCCTCAGCATATCACCCTCAATCCAATTGGGCTGCGGAACGGTCTAATCAAGCTCTGGAACAGTTCCTCCATTGCTATGTCTCAGATCACCACAATAATTGGTCTGAACTGTTACCTTGGGCAGAGTTTGCTCATAATAGTGCTTTTAATGCTTCCTCCAAGTTATCACCGTTCATGGCAAATTATGGGTTTCAACCATCCTTGTTGCCTGATTCATTCATGTCTCAGGGTATTCTGGCTTTGGAGGAGCATCTCCGGCAACTCCGTTCCACGTGGGTGCAGATTCAGGATTGCCTTCATCGTTCTATGCAGCGCCAAAAGTTCCAGGCTGATTTTAGGCGTCTGCATGTGCCTTCCTACCAGGTTGGTGAGAGAGTTTGGCTGTCCTCCTGCAACTTGAATCTTTGTGTGCCTTCCAATAAACTGTCTCCCCGTTATGTTGGTCCTTTTCGAATACTCCGACGGGTCAATCATGTGGCCTACGCTCTTGACCTTCCTCCTGCAATGCGCATCTCCAATGTTTTTCATGTCTCCCTCTTGAAACCATTGTTGCCTCGTCCCCTTCCTATCTTTGTTGACAACCATAAGGAGTATGAGGTCAGCAGCATTATTGACTCTTGTATGTCCAGGGTCCGCGTACAGTATTTGGTTCACTGGAGGGGCTACGGTCCGGAGGAGCGTTCATGGGTTCCCTCCTCTGAGGTTCATGCTCCCACCCGTGCGTTCCATGCCCGTTTCCCCATCCCAATAAGCCTTTTGTCCTCCCGCGGGGAAGGGGTCATTGAGGGGAGGGTACTGTCAGGTTTTTTTTCCTGTTTTGTTTGCCATGTGCTGCTGGCTGCCATTTTACTCACCTCTCTTGCTAACTCTGGTGCATACTGTGTGATGCTGCTCATTTCCTGCACTTCCTTTTATGGCCAGACTGGTGTACATCATCCGTGTGAGACAGAATGCAGTCTCAGAATTGTGATGTCATCACTTATTATTTAAAGGGCCTCTGTTCAGTATGCTTTGCCCTTGCGTTGTCTCAGACCTGTTTGTAAGAGCTCCTGTGTATTACCTGGCTGTCTGACGTCCCTCCTGGTTCCTGATCCCTGGCTTGTTCCTGACTCTGCTGTTCTCCTTATTCCTGATTCCGGCTCGTCTGACTACTCGCTTTGGCTCCTGACTCGGCTCGTCTGACTACAATCTCTGGTTTTGATTCCTGGCTTGTTATTTGACTTGTGGACTTTTTATTATTTTTTGCTATTAATAAAGGTGTGATTATTTTTGCACTTCTCGTCTCAGTCTGATTCCCGGCACCCTGACATTTGCTCAATGAAATGTTTTGCTTTTTATTATAACATGCACAAATACCCAATACAGAATACCAAAATCAAGACTTAAATAAATAAAATGATTAAAACTACCGTTTACCCACCAGTAAGTCACAATCTTCCCTGCTTTGTTCTTTGTTGTGGTTTTTGTGTTCTAAAATGCAAATGATAGTCTGTATTTATTTAACACACTAATAGTTTTTTTATTACAGTACTGTGCTGTGTATATGAGGGTATTATGTATATAAAACTAATGATATAAAACTAACATTAGTTAGATGTATAAGTTATATAATGACATAAATATTACTGTCTGATTACAGTACTGTACTGTGTATATGAGGTTACAATGTATATAAACTAATGATATAAAACTACCATTAGTTACATATATAAGTTATATAATGACATATAAATATTACTGTCTGATTACAGTACTGTACTGTGTATATGAGGGTACTATTTATATAAACTAATGATATAAAACTACCATTAGTTACATATATAAGTTATATAGTGACATAAATATAACTGTCTGATTACAGTACTGTACTGTGTATATGAGGGTATTATGTATATAAAATAATGTTATAAAACTACCATTAGTTACATGTATAAGTTATATAGTGACATAAATATTACTGTCTGATTACAGTACTGTACTGTGTATATGAGGGTACTATGCATATAAAACTGATGATATAAAACTACCATTAGTTACATGTATAAGTTATATAGTGACATAAATATAACTGTCTGATTACAGTACTGTACTGTGTATATGAGGGTACTATGTATATAAACTAATGATATAAAACTACCATTAGTTACATATATAAGTTATATAGTGACATATAAATATTACTGTCTGATTACAGTACTGTACTGTGTATATGAGGGTACTACTAGGTATATAAATTAATGATAAAAACTACCATTAGTTACATATATAAGTTATATAATGACATATAAATATTACTGTCTGATTACAGTACTGTACTGTGTATATGAGTGTACTATGTATATAAAATTAATTATATAAAACTACCATTAGTTACATATATAAGTTATATAATGACATAAATATTACTGTCTGATTACAGTACTGTACTGTGTATATGAGGCTACTATGTATATAAACTAATATAAAACTACCATTAGTTACATGTATAAGTTATATAATGACATATAAATATTACTGTCTGATTACAGTACTGTACTGTGTATATGAGGGTACTATGTATATAAACTAATATAAAACTACCATTAGTTACATGTATAAGTTATATAATGACATATAAATATTACTGTCTGATTACAGTACTGTACTGTGTATATGAGGGTACTATGTATATAAACTAATATAAAACTACCATTAGTTACATGTATAAGTTATATAATGACATATAAATATTACTGTCTGATTACAGTACTGTACTGTGTATCTGAGGGTACTATGTATATAAATTAATTATATAAAACTACCATTAGTTACATGTATAAGTTATATAGTGACATTTAAATATTACTGTCTGATTACAGTACTGTACTGTGTATATGAGGGTACTATGTATATAAAACTAATTACATCAAACTACCATTAGTTACATGTATAAGTTATATAGTGACATACAAATATTACTGTCTGATTACAGTACTGTACTGTATATATGAGGGTACTATGTATATAAACTAATGATATACAACTACCATTAGTTACATATATAAGTTATATAGTGACATATAAATATTACTGTCTGATTACAGTACTGTACTGTGTATATGAGGGTACTATGTATATAAACTAATGATATAAAACTACCATTAGTTACATATATAAGTTATATAATGACATATAAATATTACTGTCTGATTACAGTACTGTACTGTGTATCTGACGGTACTATGTATATAAACTAATGATATAAAACTACTATTAGTTACATGTATAAGTTATATACTGACATATAAATATTACTGTCTGATTACAGTACTGTACTGTGTATATGAGGGTACTATGTATATAAAACTAATGATATAAAACTACCATTAGTTACATGTATAAGTTATATAATGACATAAATATTACTGTCTGATTACAGTACTGTACTGTGTATATGAGGGTACTATGTATATAAACTAATTATATAAAACTACCATTAGTTACAATGTATAAGTTATATAGTGACATATAAATATTACTGTCTGATTACAGTACTGTACTGTTTATATGAGGGTACTATGTATATAAAACTAATTATATACAACTACCATTAGTTACATGTATAAGTTATATAATGACATATAAATATTACTGTCTGATTACAGTACTGTACTGTGTATCCGAGGGTACTATGTATTTAAAACTAATACAAAACTACCATTAGTTACATATATAAGTTATATAATGACATAAAAATTACTGTCTGATTACAGTACAGTACTGTGTATATGAGGGTACTATGTATATAAACTAATATAAAACTACCATTAGTTACATGTATAAGTTATATAGTTACATAAATATTACTGTTTGATTACAGTACTGTACTGTGTATATGAGGGTACTATGTATATAAAACTAATGATATAAAACTACCATTAGTTACATATATAAGTTATATAGTGACATATAAGTATTACTCTCTGATTACAGTACTGTACTGTGTATATGAGGGTACTAGGTATATAAATTAATGATAAAAATTACCATTAGTTACATATATAAGTTATATAATGACATAAATATTACTGTCTGATTACAGTACTGTACTGTGTATATGAGGGTACTAGGTATATAAATTAATGATAAAAATTACCATTAGTTACATATATAAGTTATATAATGACATATAAATATTACTGTCTGATTACAGTACTGTACTGTGTATATGAGGGTACTAGGTATATAAATTAATGATAAAAATTACCATTAGTTACATATATAAGTTATATAATGACATATAAATATTACTGTCTGATTACAGTACTGTACTGTGTATATGAGGGTATTATGTATATAGAAGTAATGATATAAAACTACCATTAGTTACATGTATAAGTTATATACTGACATATAAATATTACTCTCTGATTACAGTACTGTACTGTGTATCTGAGGGTACTATGTACTGTATATAAACTAATAATATAAAACTACCATTAGTTACATGTATAAGTTATATAATGACATAAATATTACTCTCTGATTACAGTACTGTACTGTGTATATGAGGGTACTATGTAAATAAATTAATGATAAAAATTACCATTAGTTACATGTATAAGTTATATAATGACATAAATATTACTGTCTGATTACAGTACTGTACTGTGTATATGAGTGTACTATGTATATAAACTAATGATATAAAACTACCATTAGTTACATGTATAAGTTATATATTGACATATAAATATTACTGTCTGATTACAGTACTGTACTGTGTATATGAGGGTACTATGTATATAAAACTAATGATATAAAACTAACATTAGTTACATGTATAAGTTATATATTGACATATAAATATTACTGTCTGATTACAGTACTGTACTGTGTATCCGAGGGTACTAGGTATATAAAACTAATACAAAACTACCATTAGTTACATATATAAGTTATATAATTACATAAATATTACTGTCTGATTACAGTACTGTACTGTGTATATGAGGGTACTATGTATATAAACTAATATAAAACTACCATTAGTTAAATGTATAAGTTATATAGTTACATAAATATTACTGTCTGATTACAGTACTGTACTGTGTATATGAAGGTACTATGTATATAAAACTAATGATATAAAACTACCATTAGTTACATGTATAAGTTATATAGTTACATAAATATTACTGTCTGATTACAGTACTGTACTGTGTATATGAGGGTACTATGTATATAAAACTAATGATATAAAACTACCATTAGTTACATATATAAGTTATATAGTGGCATATAAGTATTAATGTCTGATTACAGTACTGTACTGTGTATATGAGGGTACTATGTATATAAAACTAATGATATAAAACTACCATTAGTTAAATATATAAGTTATATAGTGACATATAAATATTACTGTCTGATTACAGTACTGTACTGTGTAAATGAGGGTACTATGTATATAAAACTAATGATATAAAACTACCATTAGTCACATATATAAGTTATATAGTGACATATAAATATTACTGTCTGATTACAGTACTGTACTGTGTATATGAGGGTACTATGTATATAAACTAATGATATAAAACTACCATTAGTTACAATGTATAAGTTATATACTGACATATAAATATTACTGTCTGATTACAGTACTGTACTGTGTATATGAGGGTATTATGTATATAGAAGTAATGATATAAAACTACTATTAGTTACATGTATAAGTTATATAATGACATAAATATTACTGTCTGATTACAGTACTGTACTGTGTATCTGAGGGTACTATGTATATAAGCTAATGATATAAAACTACCATTAGTTACAATGTATAAGTTATATAATGACATAAATATTACTGTATGATTACAGTACTGTACTGTGTATATGAGGGTATTATGTATATAGAAGTAATGATATAAAACTACTATTAGTTACATGTATAAGTTATATAATGACATATAAATATTACTGTCTGATTACAGTACTGTACTGTTTATATGAGGGTACTATGTATATAAACTAATAATATAAAACGAACATTAGTTACAATGTATAAGTTATATAATGACATAAATATTACTGTCTGATTATAGTACTGTACTGTGTATATGAGGGTACCATGTATATAAACTAATGATATAAAACTACCATTAGTTACAATGTTTAAGTTATATAATGAGATATAAATATTACTGTCTGATTACAGTACTGTACTGTGTATATGAGGGTACTATGTATATAAAACTAATGATATAAAACTACTATAAGTTACATGTATAAGTTATATAGTGACATAAATATTACTGTCTGATTACAGTACAGTACTGTGTATATGAGGGTACTATGTATATAGAAGTAATGATATAAAACTACCATTAGTTACGTGTATAAGTTATATAATGACATATAAATATTACTGTCTGATTACAGTACTGTACTGTGTATATGAGGGTACTATGTATATAAATTAATTATACAGATTACCATTAGTTACATATACAAGTTATATAATGACATAAATATTACTGTCTGATTACAGTACTGCACTGTGTATATGAGGGTACTAGGTATATAAATTAATGATAAAAACTACCATTAGTTACATATATAAGTTATATAATGACATAAATATTACTGTCTGATTACAGTACTGCACTGTGTATATGAGGGTACTATGTATATAAATTAATGATAAAAATTACCATTAGTTACATATATAAGTTATATAATGACATAAATATTACTGTCTGATTAAAGTACTGTACTGTGTATATGAGGGTACTATGTATATAAATTATTGATACAAATTACCATTAGTTACAAATATAAGTTATATAATGACATAAATATTACTGTCTGATTACAGTACTGTACTGTGTATATGAGGGTACTAGGTATATAAATTAATGATAAAAATTACCATTAGTTACATATATAAGTTATATAATGACATATAAATATTACTGTCTGATTACAGTACTGTACTGTGTATATGAGGGTACTAGGTATATAAATTAATGATAAAAATTACCATTCGTTACATATATAAGTTATATAATGACATAAATATTACTGTCTGATTACAGTACTGTACTGTGTATATGAGGGTACTATGTATATAAATTAATGATAAAAATTACCATTAGTTACATATATAAGTTATATAATGACATAAATATTACTGTCTGATTACAGTACTGTACTGTGTATATGAGGGTACTAGGTATATAAATTAATGATAAAAATTACCATTAGTTACATATATAAGTTATATAATGACATAAATATTACTGTCTGATTACAGTACTGTACTGTGTATATGAGGGTACTAGGTATATAAATTAATGATAAAAATTACCATTAGTTACATATATAAGTTATATAATGACATAAATATTACTGTCTGATTACAGTACTGTACTGTGTATATGAGGGTACTAGGTATATAAAACAATGATAAAAATTACCATTAGTTACATATATAAGTTATATAATGACATAAATATTACTGTCTGATTACAGTACTGTACTGTGTATATGAGGGTACTAGGTATATAAATTAATGATAAAAATTACCATTAGTTACATATATAAGTTATATAATGACATATAAATATTACTGTCTGATTACAGTACTGTACTGTGTATATGAGGGTACTAGGTATATAAATTAATGATACAAATTACCATTAGTTACATATATAAGTTATATAATGACATAAATATTACTGTCTGATTACAGTACTGTACTGTGTATATGAGGGTACTATGTATATAAATTAATGATAAAAATTACCATTAGTTACATATATAAGTTATATAATGACATATAAATATTACTGTCTGGTTACAGTACTGTACTGTGTATATGAGGGTACTATGTATATAAACTAATGATATAAAACTACCATTAGTTACAATGTATAAGTTATATAATGACATAAATATTACTGTCTGATTACAGTACTGTACTGTGTATATGAGGGTACTATGTATATAAATTAATGATAAAAATTACCATTAGTTACATATATAAGTTATATAATGACATAAATATTACTGTCTGATTACAGTACTGTACTGTGTATATGAGGGTACTATGTATATAAATTAATGATAAAAATTACCATTAGTTACATATATAAGTTATATAATGACATAAATATTACTGTCTGATTACAGTACTGTACTGTGTATATGAGGGTACTAGGTATATAAATTAATGATAAAAATTACCATTAGTTACATATATAAGTTATATAATGACATAAATATTACTGTCTGATTATAGTACTGTACTGTGTATATGAGGGTACTAGGTATATAAATTAATGATAAAAAATTACCATTAGTTAAATGTATAAGTTATATAATGACATATAAATATTACTGTCTGATTAAAGTACTGTACTGTGTATATGAGGGTACTATGTATATAAACTAATGATATAAAACTACCATTAGTTACATATATAAGTTATATAGTGACATATAAATATTACTGTCTGATTACAGTACTGTACTGTGTATATGAGGGTACCACGTATATAAACTAATGATATAAAACTACCATTAGTTACATGTATAAGTTATATAATGACATATAAATATTACTGTATGATTACAGTACTGTGCTGTGTATATGAGGGTACTATGTATATAAACTAATATAAAACTACCATTAGTTACATGTATAAGTTATATAGTGACATATAAATATTACTGTCTGATTACAGTACTGTACTGTGTATATGAGGCTACTATGTATATAAATTAATGATAAAAATTACCATTAGTTACATATATAAGTTATATAATGACATAAATATTACTGTCTGATTACAGTACTGTACTGTGTATATGAGGGTACTATGTATATAAATTAATGATAAAAATTACCATTAGTTACATATATAAGTTATATAATGACATAAATATTACTGTCTGATTACAGTACTGTACTGTGTATATGAGGGTACTAGGTATATAAATTAATGATAAAAATTACCATTAGTTACATATATAAGTTATATAATGACATAAATATTACTGTCTGATTACAGTACTGTACTGTGTATATGAGGGTACTATGTATATAAATTATTGATACAAATTACCATTAGTTACATATATAAGTTATATAATGACATAAATATTACTGTCTGATTACAGTACTGTACTGTGTATATGAGGGTACTAGGTATATAAATTAATGATAAAAATTACCATTAGTTACATATATAAGTTATATAATGACATAAATATTACTGTCTGATTACAGTACTGTACTGTGTATATGAGGGTACTAGGTATATAAATTAATGATAAAAATTACCATTAGTTACATATATAAGTTATATAATGACATAAATATTACTGTCTGATTACAGTACTGTACTGTGTATATGAGGGTACTATGTATATAAATTAATGATAAAAATTACCATTAGTTACATATATAAGTTATATAATGACATAAATATTACTGTCTGATTACAGTACTGTACTGTGTATATGAGGGTACTAGGTATATAAATTAATGATAAAAATTACCATTAGTTACATATATAAGTTATATAATGACATAAATATTACTGTCTGATTACAGTACTGTACTGTGTATATGAGGGTACTAGGTATATAAATTAATGATAAAAATTACCATTAGTTACATATATAAGTTATATAATGACATAAATATTACTGTCTGATTACAGTACTGTACTGTGTATATGAGGGTACTAGGTATATAAATTAATGATAAAAATTACCATTAGTTAAATGTATAAGTTATATAATGACATATAAATATTACTGTCTGATTAAAGTACTGTACTGTGTATATGAGGGTACTATGTATATAAACTAATGATATAAAACTACCATTAGTTACATATATAAGTTATATAGTGACATATAAATATTACTGTCTGATTACAGTACTGTACTGTGTATATGAGGGTACCACGTATATAAACTAATGATATAAAACTACCATTAGTTACATGTATAAGTTATATAGTGACATATAAATATTACTGTCTGATTACAGTACTGTGCTGTGTATATGAGGGTACTATGTATATAAACTAATGATATAAAACTACCATTAGTTACAATGTATAAGTTATATAATGACATAAATATTACTGTCTGATTACAGTACTGTACTGTGTATATGAGGGTACTATGTATATAAATTAATGATAAAAATTACCATTAGTTAGATATATAAGTTATATAATGACATAAATATTACTGTCTGATTACAGTACTGTACTGTGTATATGAGGGTACTATGTATATAAATTAATGATAAAAATTACCATTAGTTACATATATAAGTTATATAATGACATAAATATTACTGTCTGATTACAGTACTGTACTGTGTATATGAGGGTACTAGGTATATAAATTAATGATAAAAATTACCATTAGTTACATATATAAGTTATATAATGACATAAATATTACTGTCTGATTACAGTACTGTACTGTGTATATGAGGGTACTAGGTATATAAATTAATGATAAAAATTACCATTAGTTAAATGTATAAGTTATATAGTTACATAAATATTACTGTCTGATTACAGTACTGTACTGTACTGTGTATATGAGGGTACTATGTATATAAAACTAATGATATAAAACTACCATTAGTTACATGTATAAGTTATATAATGACATATAAATATTACTGTCTGATTAAAGTACTGTACTGTGTATATGAGGGTACTATGTATATAAAACTAATGATATAAAACTACCATTAGTTACATGTATAAGTTATATAGTGACATATAAATATTACTGTCTGATTACAGTACTGTACTGTGTATATGAGGGTACCACGTATATAAACTAATGATATAAAACTACCATTAGTTACATGTATAAGTTATATAATGACATATAAATATTACTGTATGATTACAGTACTGTGCTGTGTATATGAGGGTACTATGTATATAAACTAATATAAAACTACCATTAGTTACATGTATAAGTTATATAGTGACATATAAATATTACTGTCTGATTACAGTACTGTACTGTGTATATGAGGGTACTATGTATATAAAACTAACAATATAAAACTACCATTAGTTACATGTATAAGTTAAATAATGACATAAATATTACTGTCTGATTACAGTACTGTACTGTGTATATGAGGGTACTATGTATATAAAACTAATATAAAACTACCATTAGTTACATGCATAAGTTATATAGTGACATATAAATATTACTGTCTGATTACAGTACTGTACTGTGTATATGAGGGTACTATGTATATAAACTAATTATATAAAACTACCATTAGTTACATGTATAAGTTATATAATGACATATAAATATTACTGTCTGATTACAGTACTGTACTGTGTATATGAGGGTACTATGTATATAAAACTAATTATATAAAACTACCATTAATTACATGTATAAGTTATATAGTGACATATAAATATTACTGTCTGATTACAGTACTGTACTGTGTATATGAGGGTACTATGTATATAAATTAATGATACAAATTACCATTAGTTACATATATAAGTTATATAATGACATATAAATATTACTGTCTGGTTACAGTACTGTACTGTGTATATGAGGGTACTATGTATATAAACTAATGATATAAAACTACCATTAGTTACATGTATAAGTTATATAGTGACATATAAATATTACTGTCTGATTACAGTACTGTACTGTGTATATGAGGGTACTATGTATATAAACTAATGATATAAAACTACCATTAGTTACATGTATAAGTTATATAATTACATAAATATTACTGTCTGATTACAGTACTGTACTGTGTATATGAGGGTACTATGTATATAAACTAATGATATAAAACTACCATTCATTACATGTATAAGTTATATAGTGACATATAAATATTACTGTCTGATTACAGTACTGTACTGTGTATATGAGGGTACTATGTATATAAACTAATGATATAAAACTACCATTAGTTACATGTATAAGTTATATAATTACATAAATATTACTGTCTGATTACAGTACTGTACTGTGTATAAGAGTACTATGTATATAAACTAATGATATAAAACTACCCTTAGTTACATATATAAGTTATATAATTACATAAATATTACTGTCTGATTACAGTACTGTACTGTGTATATGAGGGTACTATGTATATAAACTAATGATATAAAACTACCATTAATTACATGTATAAGTTATATAGTGACATACAGGGAGTGCAGAATTATTAGGCAAATGAGTATTTTGACCACATCATCCTCTTTATGCATGTTGTCTTACTCCAAGCTGTATAGGCTCAAAAGCCTACTACCAATTAAGCATATTAGGTGATGTGCATCTCTGTAATGAGAAGGGGTGTGGTCTAATGACATCAACCCCCTATATCAGGTGTGCATAATTATTAGGCAACTTCCTTTACTTTGGCAAAATGGGTCAAAAGAAGGACTTGACAGGCTCAGAAACTTCAAAAATAGTGAGATATCTTGCAGAGGGATGCAGCACTCTTAAAATTGCAAAGCTTCTGAAGCGTGATCATCGAACAATCAAGCGTTTCATTCAAAATAGTCAACAGGGTCGCAAGAAGCGTGTGGAAAAACCAAGGCGCAAAATAACTGCCCATGAACTGAGAAAAGTCAAGCGTGCAGCTGCCAAGATGCCACTTGCCACCAGTTTGGCCATATTTCAGAGCTGCAACATCACTGGAGTGCCCAAAACCACAAGGTGTGCAATACTCAGGGACATGGCCAAGGTAAGAAAGGCTGAAAGACGACCACCACTCCAGTCCGACTCAGACGCCAGCAAGGTGGACGTGGAGTACTGGTTTGGGCTGGTATCATCAAAGATGAGCTTGTGGGGCCTTTTCGGGTTGAGGATGGAGTCAAGCTCAACTCCCAGTCCTACTGCCAGTTTCTGGAAGACACCTTCTTCAAGTGGTACAGGAAGAAGTCTGCATCCTTCAAGAAAAACATAATTTTCATGCAGGACAATGCTCCATCACACATGTCCAAGTACTCCACAGCGTGGCTGGCAAGAAAGGGTATAAAAGAAGAAAATCTAATGACATGGCCTCCTTGTTCACCTGATCTGAACCCCATTGAGAACCTGTGGTCCATCATCAAATGTGAGATTTACAAGGAGGGTAAACAGTACACCTCTCTGAACAGTGTCTGGGAGGCTGTGGTTGCTGCTGCACTCAATGTTGATCGTGAACAGATCAAAACACTGACAGAATCCATGGATGGCAGGCTTTTGAGTGTCCTTGCAAAGAAAGGTGGCTATATTGGTCACTGATTTGTTTTTGTTTTGTTTTTGAATGTCAGAAATGTATATTTGTGAATGTTGAGATGTTATATTGGTTTCACTGGTAAAAATAAATAATTGAAATGGGTATATATTTGTTTTTTGTTAAGTTGCCTAATAATTATGCACAGTAATAGTCACCTGCACACACAGATATCCCCCTAAAATAGCTATAAGTAAAAACAAACTAAAAACTACTTCCAAAACTATTCAGCTTTGATATTAATGAGTTTTTTGGGTTCATTGAGAACATGGTTGTTGTTCAATAATAAAATTAATCCTCAAAAATACAACTTGCCTAATAATTCTGCACTCCCTGTATAAATATTACTGTCTGATTACAGTACTGTACTGTGTATCTGAGGGTACTATATATATAAACTAATGATATAAAACTACCATTAGTTACATGTATAAGTTATATAATTACATAAATATTACTGTCTGATTACAGTACTGTACTGTGTATCTGAGGGTACTATGTATATAAAACTAATGATATAAAACTACCATTAGTTACAATGTATAAGTTATATAATTACATATAAATATTACTGTCTGATTACAGTACTGTACTGTGTATATGAGGGTACTATGTATATAAAACTAATAATATAAAATTACCATTAGTTACATGTATAAGTTATATAATGACATATAAATATTACTGTCTGATTACAGTACTGTACTGTGTATATGAGGGTACTATGTATATAAACTAATTATATAAAACTACCATTAGTTACATATATAAGTTATATAATGACCTATAAATATTACTGTCTGATTACAGTACTGTACTGTGTATATGAGGGTACTATGTATATAAATCTAATGATATAAAACTACCCTTAGTTACATGTATAAGTTATATAATGACCTATAAATATTACTGTCTGATTACAGTACTGTACTGTGTATATGAGGGTACTATGTATATAAAACTAATGATATAAAACTACTATTAGTTAAATGTATAAGTTATATAATGACCTATAAATATTACTGTCTGATTACAGTACTGTACTGTGTATATGAGGGTACTATGTATATAAAACTAATGATATAAAACTACTATTAGTTACAATGTATAAGTTATATAATGACATATAAATATTACTGTCTGATTACAGTACTGTACTGTGTATCTGAGGGTACTATGTATTTAAAACTAATAATATAAAATTACCATTAGTTAAATGTATAAGTTATATAATGACATATAAATATTACTGTCTGATTACAGTACTGTACTGTGTATATGAGGGTACTATGTATATAAACTAATAATATAAAACTACCATTAGTTACATGTATAAGTTATATAGTGACATATAAATATTACTGTCTGATTACAGTACTGTACTGTGTATATGAGGGTACTAGGTATATAAAACTAATGATATAACTATCTAGGTTGCACGTATAAGCTGTATTATGAAATGTAAATATATTGTAAATGATATAAGATATTGTTGTTTACATTTGGTTCCATGCCTGATCCAAACTGTCCCATTTTACAGATGCAACTATTCCAAAAATCTAAACCTTCTCCAGTGTCAAGCAGTTTGGATAAAGGGTTTTGTACTTGTAGATGTATTTTCCCTTCTCGTTCTCCGAGATGATACTCCTCTTATGGTTGTCACAATTTTCTCATCCAGTAGCCAAGAAAAACATTCCGTTCCTTTTGGAGTTATTGCTAATTAAATATATGTTTTATTCTTTCATTATTTAAATATCAAATATTTGTTATTATATATTTTCTTCTTCCTCATTATAGGGGGCACAGAAAGCCTTTGGTCAGCTAACTGCATGTCATTTTGGGGATCCCCATGCTATGGGACAGAAGCCTTGTACCTTCCTACGACAGGTGAATAATATCCTGACACATTTCTCAGGATTCTAAATAATAAATCAATGATTTAGTGAGTAAGAGTTTAGTGATATAGAAATATTTCTAGTAGGCTGTGTTCTCCATTTTAATAGACCACATGACATCTAGAGAGTTATGTTAACAGTAATTGAAAAGAGAATTATCTTTCCATTCAAATAAAGGGTTTCCAGGGTGTATGGACTTATTGTAGCTGAAAGAAAGGCATGCATTTATATATATATATTACTCTTAACTAATAATCTAACGAGTAAATCAAGGTTTAACCTATACAAATCTAATATACTTACAACATAAGCTCTAGTTGAGCTTAAATTAATCCTATTAAAAGGTGACCCATTTAAAGGGACAGTCTACCATAGAATTGTTATTGTTTTAAAAGATAGTTAATCCCTTTATTACCCATTACCCATTTTTGCATAACCAACACAGTTATATTAATATACTTTTAACCTCTGTGATTACCTTGTATCTAGGAACCTTCTTCCAGCCCCCTGATCACATGACTGTTACTGTTTATTATCTATTGTCTTACATTTAGCATTGTTTTGTGCTAGATCTTAAATAACCCCCTGTGCCTGAACACTGTGTTATCTATATGGCCCGTGTGTACTTTCTGTCTCTTTGTGTTGAAAAGAGATTTAAAAAGCATGTGATAAGAGGCAGCCCTCAAAGGCTTAGACATTAGCATATGAGCCTACCTATGTTTAGTTTAAACTAAGAATACCAAGAGAAAAAAGCAAATTTGATGATAAAAGTAAATTGGAAAGTTGATTAAAATTAAAAGTCCTATCTGAATAATGAAAGTTTAGTTTATACTAGACTGTCCCTTTTAACACAAGCAATCATGTCCCTGAATTCTGTTTCTAACTAGAAATGTATCTAAACCCTTTTTAAATATATCTAAGGTATTGGCATTCGCTACCTCATTTAGTAGTGAATTCCACAATTTTATTGCTCTTACAGTGAAAAAACGTTTTACGTTGCTGGAGATTAAATCTCCTTTTCAACAGCCTTAAATTGTGACCTCTTTCTCCAACATTGGTGTGTCCGGTCCACGGCGTCATCCTTACTTGTGGGATATTCTCTTCCCCAACAGGAAATGGCAAAGAGTCCCAGCAAAGCTGGTCACATGATCCCTCCTAGGCTCCGCCCACCCCAGTCATTCTCTTTGCCGTTGCACAGGCAACATCTCCACGGAGATGGTTAAGAGTTTTTTGGTGTTTAAATGTAGTTTTATTCTTCTATCAAGTGTTTGTTATTTTAAAATAGTGCTGGTATGTACTACTTACTCTGAAACAGAAAAGGATGAAGATTTCTGTTTGTAAGAGGAAGATGATTTTAGCAGACAGTAACTGAAATCAATTGCTGTTTCCACACAGGACTGTTGAGATGAAGTAACTTCAGTTGGGGGAAACAGTTAGCAGTCTTTTCTGCTTAAGGTATGACTAGCCATATTTCTAACAAGACCATGTAATGCTGGAAGGCTGTCATTTCCCCTCATGGGGATCGGTAAGCCATTTTCTTAGTTAAACATAAAAGAATAAAGGGCTTCAAAAAGGGCTTAAAAACTGGTAGACATTTTTCTGGGCTAAAACAATTGCTTTACTAGGGATATTATGCAGATTCTAACTAATTATTGGTATTATAATCTTGGGGAATGTTTAGAAAAACGGCAGGCACTGTGTTGGACACCTTTTTCAGATGGGGGCCTTTCTAGTTATAGACAGAGCCTCATTCTGGGACTGTATAGGGGTTAAATGTAAAAACGGCTCCGGTTCCGTTAATTTAAGGGTTAAAGCTCTGAAATTTGGTGTGCAATACTTTTAATGCTTTAAGACACTGTGGCAAAATTTTGGTGAATTTTGAACAATTCCTTCATACTTTTTCACATATTCAGTAATAAAGTGTTTTCAGTTTGAAATTTAAAGTGACAGTAACGGTTTTATTTTAAAACGTTTTTTGTGCTTTGTTGACAAGTTTAAGCCTGTTTAACATGTCTGTACAATCAGATAAGCTATGTTCTATATGTATGAAAGCCAATGTGTCTCCCCATTTAAATTTATGTGATAATTGTGCCATAGTGTCCAAACAAAGTAAGGACAGTATTGCAACAGATAATGATATTGCCCAAGATGATTCCTTAAAATGAGGGGAGTAAACATGATACTACATCATCCCCTACTGTGTCTACACCAGTTATGCCCACACAAGAGGCCCCTAGTACATCTAGTGCGCCAATACTTATTACCATGCAACAATTAACGGCTGTAATGGATAACTCCATAGCAAATCTTTTATCCAAAATGCCTACTTATCAGAGAAAGCGCGATTGCTCTGTTTTAAACACTGAAGAGCAAGAGGACGCTGATGATAACGGTTCTGACATACCCTCACACCAATCTCAAGGGGCCATGAGGGAGGTTTTGTCTGATGGAGAAATTTCAGATTCAGGAAAAATTTCTCATCAAGCTGAACCTGATGTTGTGACATTTAAATTTAAATTAGAACATCTCCGCGCACTGCTTAAGGAGGTGTTATCTACTCTGGATGATTGTGACAATTTGGTCATTCCAGAGAAATTATGTAAGATGGACAAGTTCCTAGAGGTTCCGGTGCCCCCCGACGCTTTTCCTATACCCAAGCGGGTGGCGGACATAGTAAATAAAGAGTGGGAAAGGCCCGGCATACCTTTTGTTCCCCCCCCCTATATTTAAGAAATTATTTCCTATAGTCGACCCCAGAAAGGACTTATGGCAGACAGTCCCCAAGGTCGAGGGGGCGGTTTCTACTCTAAACAAACGCACTACTATTCCTATCGAAGATAGTTGTGCTTTCAAAGATCCTATGGATAAGAAATTAGAGGGTTTTCTTAAAAAGATTTTTGTACAGCAAGGTTACCTTCTACAACCAATTTCATGCATTGTTCCTGTCACTACGGCAGCATGTTTCTGGTTCGAGGAACTAGAAAAATCGCTCAGTAAAGAATCTTCGTATGAGGAGGTTATGGACAGAGTTCAAGCACTTAAATTGGCTAACTCTTTTGATTTAGATGCCGCTTTGCAATTAGCTAGATTAGCGGCGTAAAATTCAGGGTGCTTTGACTAAAGTCTTGGTCAGCGGATGTGTCTTCCAAGACAAAATTGCTTAACATTCCTTTCAAAGGTAAAACATTATTTGGACCTGATTTGAAAGAGATTATTTCAGACATCACTGGGGGAAAGGGCCACGCCCTCCCACAGGATAGGTCTTTTAAGGCTAATAATAAGCCTAATTTTCGTCCCTTTCGCAGAAACGGACCAGTCTCTAATTCTGTATCCTCTAAGCAAGAGGGTAATACTTCACAACCCAAACCAGCCTGGAAACCAATGCAAGGCTGGAACAAGGGTAAGCAGGCCAAGAAGCCTACCACTGCTACCAAAACAGCATGAAGGGATAGCCCCCCATCCGGGACTGGATCTAGTGGGGGGCAGACTTTCTCTCTTTGCTCAGGCTTGGGCAAGAGATGTTCAGGATCCTTGGGCTCTAGAAATAGTTTCTCAAGGTTATCTCCTGGAATTCAAGGAACTACCCCCAAGGGGAAGGTTCCACAGGTCTCAATTATCTTCAAACCAAATAAAGAGACAGGCATTCTTACATTGTGTAGAAGACCTGTTAAAGATGGGAGTGATACATCCAGTTCCAATAAGAGAACAAGGAATGGGATTTTATTCCAATCTGTTCATAGTTCCCAAAAAAGAGGGAACATTCAGACCAATTTTGGATCTAAAGATCCTAAACAAATTTCTCAGGGTACCATCGTTCAAAATGGAAACTATTCGAACGATCCTACCTACTATCCAGGAAAATCAATTTATGACTACCGTGGATTTAAAGGATGCGTACCTACATATTCCTATCCACAAGGAACATCATCAGTTCCTAAGGTTCGCTTTTCTGGACAAGCATTACCAGTTTGTGGCACTTCCATTTGGATTAGCCACTGCTCCAAGGATTTTCACAAAGGTACTAGGGTCCCTTCTAGCGGTTCTAAGACCAAGGGGCATTGCAGTAGTACCTTACTTGGACGACATCCTGATTCAAGCGTCGTCCCTGTCAAAAGCAAAGGCTCATACGGACATCGTCCTAGCCTTTCTCAGATCTCACGGATGGAAGGTGAACAAAGAAAAAAGTTCTCTGTCCCCGTCAACAAGAGTTCCCTTCTTGGGAACAATAATAGATTCCTTAGAAATGAGGATTTTTCTGACAGAGGTCAGAAAATCAAAACTTCTAAGCTCTTGTCAAGTACTTCATTCTGTTCCTCGTCCTTCCATAGCGCAGTGCATGGAAGTAATAGGATTGATGGTTGCAACAATGGACATAGTTCCTTTTGCACGAATTCATCTAAGACCATTACAACTGTGCATGCACAGACAGTGGAATGGGGATTATACAGACTTGTCTCCGACAATTCAAGTAGATTAAAAGACCAGAGATTCACTCCGTTGGTGGCTGACCCTGGACAATCTGTCACAGGGAATGAGCTTCCGCAGACCAGAGTGGGTCATTGTCACGACCGACGCCAGCCTAGTGGGCTGGGGCGCGGTCTTTGAATCCCTGAAAGCTCAGGGTCTATGGTCTCGGGAAGAGTCTCTTCTCCCGATAAACATTCTGGAACTGAGAGCGATATTCAATGCTCTCAGAGCTTGGCCTCAACTAGCAAAGGCCAAATTCATAAGGTTTCAGTCAGACAACATGACGACCGTTGCATATATCAATCATCAGGGGGGAACAAGGACTTCCCTGGCGATGAAAGAAGTGACCAAGATAATTCAATGGGCAGAGGATCACTCCTGCCACTTGTCTGCGATCCACATCCCAGGAGTGGAAAATTGGGAAGCGGATTTTCTGAGTCGTCAGACATTCCATTCGGGGGAGTGGGAACTCCATCCGGAAATCTTTGCCCAAATAACTCAATTATGGGGCATCCCAGACATCAATCTGATGGCGTCTCGTCAGAACTTCAAGGTTCCTTGCTACGGGTCCAGATCCAGGGATCCCAAGGCGACCCTAGTAGATGCACTAGTAGCACCTTGGACCTTCAACCTAGCTTATGTATTCCCACCGTTTCCTCTCATCCCCAGGCTGGTAGCCAGGATCAATCAGGAGAGGGCCTCGGTTATCTTGATAGCTCCTGCGTGGCCACGCAGGACTTGGTATGCAGACCTGGTCAATATGTCATCGGCTTCACCATGGAAGCTACCTTTGAGACAGGACCTTCTTGTTCAGGGTCCATTCGAACATCCGAATCTGGTTTCCCTCCAACTGACGGCTTGGAGATTGAACGCTTGATTTTATCAAAGCGTGGGTTTTCAGATTCTGTAATAGATACTCTGATTCAGGCTAGAAAGACTGTAACTAGAAAAATTTACCATAAAATATGGAAAAAATATATCTGTTGGTGTGAATCTAAAGGATTCCCATGGAACAAGATAAAAATTCCTAAGATTCTATCCTTTCTACAAGAAGGTTTGGAGAAAGGATTATCTGCAAGTTCTCTGAAGGGACAGATCTCTGCTTTATCTGTTTTACTTCACAAAAGACTGGCAGCTGTGCCAGATGTTCAAGCATTTGTTCAGGCTCTGGTTAGGATCAAGCCTGTTTACAGACCTTTGACTCCTCCCTGGAGTCTAAATCTAGTTCTTTCAGTTCTTCAAGGGGTTCCGTTTGAACCCTTACATTCCGTAGATATTAAGTTATTATCTTGGAAAGTTTTGTTTTTGGTTGCAATTTCTTCTGCTAGAAGAGTTTCAGAGTTATCTGCTCTGCAGTGTTCTCCGCCCTATCTGGTGTTCCATGCAGATAAGGTGGTTTTGCGTACTAAGCCTGGTTTTCTTCCGAAAGTTGTTTCCAACAAAAATATTAACCAGGAGATAGTTGTACCTTCTTTGTGTCCGAATCCAGTTTCAAAGAAGGAACGTTTGTTACACAATTTGGACGTAGTCCGTGCTCTAAAATTCTATTTAGAGGCTACTAAAGATTTCAGACAAACATCTTCCTTGTTTGTTGTTTATTCTGGTAAAAGGAGAGGTCAAAAAGCGACTTCTACCTCTCTTTCCTTTTGGCTTAAAAGCATTATCCGATTGGCTTATGAGACTGCCGGACGGCAGCCTCCTGAAAGAATCACAGCTCACTCCACTAGGGCTGTGGCTTCCACATGGGCCTTCAAGAACGAGGCTTCTGTTGACCAGATATGTAAGGCAGCGACTTGGTCTTCACTGCACACTTTTGCCAAATTTTACAAATTTGATACTTTTGCTTCTTCGGAGGCTATTTTTGGGAGAAAGGTTTTGCAAGCCGTGGTGCCTTCCATTTAGGTGACCTGATTTGCTCCCTCCCTTCATCCGTGTCCTAAAGCTTTGGTATTGGTTCCCACAAGTAAGGATGACGCCGTGGACCGGACACACCAATGTTGGAGAAAACAGAATTTATGCTTACCTGATAAATTACTTTGTCCAACGGTGTGTCCGGTCCACGGCCCGCCCTGGTTTTTTAATCAGGTCTGATGAATTATTTTCTCTAACTACAGTCACCACGGTATCATATGGTTTCTCCTATATATATTTCCTCCTGTCCGTCGGTCGAATGACTGGGGTGGGCGGAGCCTAGGAGGGATCATGTGACCAGCTTTGCTGGGACTCTTTGCCATTTCCTGTTGGGGAAGAGAATATCCCACAAGTAAGGATGACGCCGTGGACCGGACACACCGTTGGAGAAAGTAATTTATCAGGTAAGCATAAATTCTGTTTTTCACAAACAATTTTTTGCAAACCTCTCTACATAGCTTAAATTCTCCTTTCCCCTTATTAGTTTTGTGGCCCTTCTTTGAACTTTTTCTAAATCTGCAATGTATTTTTTGAGATTGGTCCCCAGAACTACACTCCATACTCAAGGTGAGGTCTTACCAAGGATTTATATAGTGACAGAATAGTGCTTATTTTTACTTCCAAAATGTAGAACCTTGCATTTTCCCGTATTAAATCTCATTTTCCATTTACCTGCCCATTCTTCAAATTTTTGTAGATCCCCTTGTAACGCAAGTTCATCCTGCACTGACCTAATGACATTACACAACTTATAAAATATTAATGTTAATATTTAATCCTTGCTCCAAGTCATTAATAAAAATATTAAAAAGGGTCCAGGACTGATCCCTGGGGGATGGCACTGTTTACCTTTGTCCATTCTGAGTATGATCTGTTTACTACTACTCGTTGCTCCCTGTCTTTTATCCAGTTATTTATCCATCAGCTAAAAGTTTCAGCTATTCCCAATTCCATCAATTTTGTACATTATTCTCTCATGTTGCACTGTATCAAACACCTTTGCTAAATCCAAGTATATTACATCAACTGCTTTCCTTTTATCTATATTTTTACTTACTTCCTCGTAGAATCTAATTAGATTAGTTTGACATGATCTATTTCTCATAAAACCATGATGATTTAAACTCATAATCTTGTTTACACGAATATGCTCATCAATATATTCCCTTATGATCCCTTCAAATATCTTCCTCACTATTGATGTCAGACTAAATTGTCTATAGCTTCCTGGATCATCCCTGCTTCCCTTTTTAAAAAGTGGCACCACATCAGCTTTACGCCAGTCCTGGGGTACTATGCCTGAGGATAATAAGTCTTGAAAAATTAGTAGAGGTTTGGCTATAACAGTGATAAATTCACGTAAAACCCTTGGGTGTATTCCAACTGGGCCTGGATTTTTATTTACCTTAATATTATTCAGTCTTTTTCCTGATATCCTCTAGACATAACCAAGTTAATGGTATGGGCTTGTATGTTCTAGTTTGTTTCAAAGTATCCTCCATTGGTTCCTCCCTTGTGTATACTGAATAAAAAGAACTGTTTTAGTACCTCAGCCTTCTCCCTGTCGCTGTTAATCATGCTACCCTTCACACATTTTAATGTACCTATATTGTCCTCCATAGATTTTTTGCTATTTATGTACTTAAAAAAGCTTATAGGGTTAGACTTAGAATCCTTTGCAATTAATCTTTCATTTTCAATTTTGGCTAATTTAATTGCTTTTTTTGCATGCTTTGTTTCATTCCTTATATATTTGCAATGTTGAGTCTGTACTATTTTCTTTGAATAATTTAAATACCCTGCATTTTTTTCCAAATTTATCTTAACAGATTTGTATTTAGCCACATTGGTTTATATTTATTTTACTTTTATAACCATGTGGTATGTGTTGCTATGTATATTTATTTAACGTTTTTAATGTTATACATTTATCCTCTGTATTTTATTAGAAAATACTTTGTCCTAATTTACGTTATTTAACGATTTCCTTAAATCATTGAATTTTGCTTTCTGAAAAATAAAAGTGTTAGTTAAACCCTTAAGACACTGCTTATGGAGACCATGCTATGATCACTGTTACCCCACTGTTATTTGACTTCTATGTTTGATATTATATCTGTATTGTTTAATAGCACTAAATCCAATATAGCAGGCTGCAAGGGCTACCCCCCCCCCCCCCCCCCACACTACCTAGCTCACTCCTTTTTACCTCAGGTATGGCCTTTTTGTGTCATTCGCAATCTCCCAGACTCTTGGTTTTGCTTGTTTTGTGATCTGTACACCCTCACAGAAGAGCTGATCTCTGACCGCCTAACCCCCTATTCGGCTGGCCGGGCTATATTTATATGTTGAGTCTATATTTTGTTAAGATAGATAGAAAGATAGATTAAACACACAAGACAACAGAATTTTGTATAAAATATTTATATACACACATAGAAATACAAAAGTTTGTGTATATACAGTATATATATATATATATATATATATATATATATATCTTGTATGCTTGTGTGTGGGCGCTTGTTTGTTTGTGTATGTATATGTATATATATATATATATATATATATATATATACTGTATGTATATATATGTATGTATATATATATATGCATATATATATATATAAATATATATATATATATGTATGTATATGTATACATACACACACACACACATATATATATATACAAAGTACCTGCAAGGCTTGCGGTCATGTCACCGTGGGTAAGACAGAGATTTTTAGAGAAAATAGTTTACCCCTTGCTGAGGTTGCATGAGCATCAGCTATTAAATTTCTAACGCTCAGTGTTATAACAATTGGGCATTAATATGCCATCTTTAAACCTTTTTTCTCTGAACACTCTGCAAGTAATTCTTAATTTAACCTCCCACATTTAAGAGTAGATTAGCACAGCAGTTGATATATTAGCATTTAGCCACTCCACTAGGGAAGTATTAAGATTACACACAGAGGTGCCTCAATTGTCATTAGGTGGGAGTGTCTCCCTTTCAACATAGCCATTGGCTGGTAGAAGGGGGCCCTAGTATCCAATAACTAGATAGAATAGCCTATATTAATCAGCATAAGGCTATAGGGCACTATACAGTCTATGAATAAGGCTCCATAGGAGCTGAAACGTGTCAGATGCCCACTGCAGCCTTCCTAACGGCCCCACATCATAGCCATATCTGCCTGAATATGTTGTCACTTCTCTGACCTGTTTTTATGGTTGAATAAATGGCACCTTGCTGTGAGCTTTTGTCCGACCTTCCTTCTTTTTTATATATATATATATATATATATATCGCCCTACTTCTACTCCTCACACCAAACTTCACAGAAGCATTATGTCATTAGATCAGCAACAACTTGCTAATTCCCTCGAACCTCTCCTCTCATCCATCTCCTCCTTCTGCTGCCCTGACCAATCTATCTGCCACTATAATTCCATCCTTACATCGGTCCTTGACAATATGGCCCCTCTTAGCGAAGAAGTTTCGGCACTTATACTGAGCTCTCACTTCACTACCTATCCTCTTGACCCTATCTTTTCACAGCTGCTCCCCACCCTTTCTTCTACCCTTACCCCTATACTCACACACATTTTCAACCTCTCCCTCAGCACCGGTATATTTCCCTCATCTCTAAAACATGCACTGGCCACACCTATCCTCAAAAACCTTCTCTTGATCCAACCCCCCATCCAACTACCACTGCCCTATTTCCCTACTCCCTCTTGTCTCAAAGCTTCTTAAAAAGCTAGTTCAGCATGCCTATACCCTTTCCTTACATTAAACTCCCTCCTCAACCCACTGCAATCTGGATTTCGTCCCCATTACTCCACAGAGACAGCAATCGTTAAGGTTACCAACTACCTACTTACAGCAAAATCAAAAGGCCACTTTTCTCTGCTTATCCTCCTTGATCTGTACGCAGCCTTTGATACTGTTGACTACCCTCTTTTGCTCTAAACCCTCCAATCCTTCGCCATTAGTGTAGCCTTTGCTAGGGCCTTCTCTGCCCCGTTACCACTTTCTGTTGGGGTACCGCAAGGCTCTGTCCTCAGTCCCCTTCTCTTCTCAATCTACATGTCATCATTAGGTTCCCTAATAAAGTCCCATGACTTCCAATATTATTTTTATGCCGACAACACCCAAATCTTCTTCTCTGCACCAGATCTATCTCCTTCCTTGCTAACCTGTGTCACTAACTGTCTTTCTCACATCTCTTCCTGATGTCCTCTCACTACCTCAAGCTAAATTTCTCCAAAACTGAGCTCCTTATTTTCCCTCCTTCTTCCAAAATCTCCACCCCCAATCTCTCTATAACTGTTGACAACTCCATCATTACCCCTACCCCACATGCCCAATGTCTTGGGGTCACACTTGACTCAGATCTTTCTTTCACTCCTCACATTCAATCCTTAAAAATATCTCTAAAATTAGACATTGCCTTACATGAGACACAACTAAGATTTTAATCCACTCTCTTATCCTTTCCCGCCTCAATTACTGCAACTCAAGCTGCCACCTAGCTCCTTTACAATCCATAATGAATGCCTCTGCAATACCTGCAATTTGGAGCCAACATTAGCTGAAGCAGAGCTGAAGCAGAGCTACAGTGTTTACATAAAAGATGTCTTATAAATCCAAGCAGGGAGAGATATATTAGGGTACTGGTACTGGAACAAAAAACATACTTTATTTTTTCCTGCTGCAAAAGTACTTACAAAGTATTGCAGCGTGATTCTTCTTATCCTCTGCTAATGAATTTACTGCTAGTCTGCCTGCACAGGGGGATAGTTCCTCCCTGATCACAATCTTTCATTTCTGGCTAAAGACTAACATGACCTCCGGTCTCCTACTGCATTAATAAACCAGTCAAAGCGTAGTAAGAAAAGTATAAGCATGTGAGCAAGGGGGAGGGCATCATCGAAGGGGAACAAAGTGCCGGTGTTCAGGCACATTTACAAATTAAACAGAAAACATATTATGCAGGAATAGATGCTGCTCTATTCTAATTTGACAGGTCAGCCAGCCCAGCTTGCAGCGGTCCACCGGGAAAAGTCCCGGCATCCCGGTGGCCCAATCCGGCACTACCGCACCTCCCCGCATACCCGCTAACTTTGACACCAGGTCGCTCCAGCGGCCCTTCACCCCAGAGCTTCATTCTTTTAGGGATTGGTACTCCCTAGGGAGGGCAAGAGGTGGGGTGATTGCCAGAGAGGAGATCCCTTGGGAACAGGGGGTTCCGGACCCCCCTACAACTCCTATTCCCCCTTGGCCTTCCTGGTGTACATTTGTTCACCCATAGCTCCAGCAACCAGCTATGGATCACCCTGGAATAGCCACCTCTGTACCACTGGGAACTGTCTGGAGGGGCGGAAAAAGGCAGGAGATCTGGGGGTCTAATAAGACTCCTTATCAAGATGAGTTTGTGTATAAAAGTAGTGTGTTTCCACAATAAAGTTCTTTTGTATCACCCAAATACTAGTTCTGTCTGGTTATTTGGGTGGACTGCTATAATCACTTTGCTCTGCTACATAGTGACATGTTCCAGGTATTAGAAGGACCCTTCTGGCGGAGCTACCCAGTTGGGGTAGCCGGAGTCTATCACATTTGGTGGAAGCGGTGGGATGCTTCCGTCTACCTGGAACATCCAAACCACCAACTGATGCGCTATTCGAATGGAGCAGTAGTACAATGGGCTCCAGAGGAATACACTGAAAGACTTGCAGGAAGCTCGGGGCAAAGTTGCCAGCAACAAGTCCAAGGCAGCAATCATCGCCAAACTGATGGAAAGCAACCAGGCTAACAAAATGGCCAGTGGGTCCGATAGTGACCAGAGCAGTGAACAGCCCAGTGAGGCACCCATGGCAGAGACAGTAATGTCCGAGGTACAAAGGGAGCTCAAGTGGCGACTGGCCCTCTATGAGACCACCCTGCCTGAGGAGGTAATCACTCGGATGATATCCAACACCACCCGACTCAAAATTATTGAGGTCCAACAGTCTATGGGGGGAGCTGTGCCAGTTCCCCTGGATCCACCTTTCCAGTCAGAGAAGCTACCCTATGAGGCTTTTCAGATTTTTTAAAGACAATGAAGAGGAGATTGACAGCTACCTCCATGTATTTGAAACACAGTGCGAGTTGCAGGGTGTTGACAATATAGACCAAGTCACCCTCCTGCTCAGAAAGCTGCCTGGATGAGCCCTAGAGGCTTTCAAAACTGTTCTCTCGGAGAGACCAAAAGAACTATGACAGGGTAAAGGAGTGCATCTTTGCCCGCTATGGTCTCACCTGGAGGCTAACTGGCTGAAGTTCCGGGAACTAAAGAGGCAATAGGGGCAGCCTTTTATGGAGCGGACACACAGGTTCACCTGGTCCTTGGACTCTTGGTTCACAAGACTGCAATGTAACTACCCTGGCCGAAACCACCCAGCTCATTCTGTTGGAGCACTTCTATAACCACTCCCCGGCGGAGGTGCGAGATTGGGTCCGAGATAGGGTGCCCAAGACATCCGACCAAGTGGCCCTCCTGGCTGACCAGTACTTGGATGCATGGTGTCAGGTCCACCCTGAGCCACGACCTGACCCACTCCTCCACCACCCCTGCTCGCCCCCTGGCACCTTCCCGGTACCCCCAGACCCAACCAGCTCCTGTCCACCTCTCCAGAACCAGCTCACCTTTGGGTGCAGTCAGATGGGTCATATCCAAAGACTCCCCCTCCAGCTCAGTGGACAAGGGCTACCACTGGAGGCTACAGAGCTGCCGCCCACTGCTTGGATGCAGAGGGACCTGCGGATTATGCCAAATAGGCAGAGGAAGAGGTTGGGGTCCTACATGAGGTGGACCCTGCCACCGGAGACAACCGCCTGCACCACCGTCAAATCATCTGGATCAATGGCCGACTGGCACAGGGATTACGAGACAGTGGGGCAACTGTTACCCTTGTTCAGCCACACATGGTCATCCATTCGGACCAAACAGGGAAGTCTCTTGCAGTTTGTGTGGCTGGGAGTACAGTGCTCCGGATCCCTACTGCACGGGTGCACCTGGATTGGGGTGCCGACTCCCGTGCTGTGGAAGTAGGGGTTATGAATCATTTGCCCGCCGAGGTCTTGTTAAGGAATGACCTAGGACACCTCGCTTCCTCCTTTGTATGGGACAGCCCCTCGGAAGCTTGCCCTGTCATAACCTGCCAGCAAGCCAGACGGCAGGCCACCTCACTCAATCTGGGGACCAAAGCCTCCTTGCACCCTCTCCCCATCATTGACAAACCCTTTAGCCGGGAAAAATTATATTCTAACAGTGGTAGATTATGCCACCCGGTACCCAGAGGCAATCCCCCTGTCCAATATACAGGCAGAGACAGTGGCGGATGCACTGCTCCGGATATTCACCAGGGTGGGTTTTCCCCAGGAAGTGATCTCAGACCAGGAGACCCAGTTCACTGCCAAGCTCACCCGGGAGCTGTGGAGGCTTTGCAGGATAAAACCCCTGCAAAGCACTCCATAGCAACCCCAGACCAATGGGTTGTGTTAGAGGTTCAACAGGACCCTGAAGAATTTGCTTAAGACGTTCTCTGCCGCCTCTCAGAAAGACTGGGAAAGATACTTGCTACACCTCCTGTTTGCATACCGAAAGGTGCCCCAGGAATCTACTGGGTTCTCCCCCTTTGTATTAGTATATGGCCGGAGGTTGAGGGGGCCCTTAGACCTATTGAAAGCCCACTGGAAAGGATCAGTGGGGGAGGAAGGATCCTCCATTGTGGGGTACGTCCTAAAATTCAGAGACCGACAGAAGGACCTCACCGAGAGGGTGCGAGAGAACCTTCAGATCTCTCAAGGTAGGCAGAAGCAGTGGTACGACCAGAATTTCCGTAACCAAACCCTAGCAGTAGGGCAGAAGGTCCTGGCCCTGAAGCCTGACCCTATCCAGTGGTAGAACAGCTGAATTACACAACCTATCTGGTAGCCAAATGCTCAGATGACTGGGTCTGCCAGACCTTTCATGTGAACATGCTGAAGGCATATCAGGAAAGAGCAGAGGACGTAGCTGCCATATGTGCCCCGGCTGTGGAGGACTCAGAGAGTCTTCCCATACCGGAGCATGGGTGACATACAGTTAGATGAGAGGCTAGGGACTAGGCAGAGGGAGCAAGTCAGACAGGTGCTAGGGGACAGGAGGGACATGTTTTCCACTACTCCTGGGTACACCATGGTAGCGGTGCACCGAGTGGAGACCCCGGGACAAGCACCCTTGCCACAGCCGCGTATCAGGTCCCCGAGGCAGTTATGCGCAGAGAACTCAGGGAGATGCTGGACATGGGTGTTATTAAACCGTCCAACAGCGCTTGGGCATCCCCGGTGGTACAGGTGCCCAAATGGCTGGTTCTGCATAGCCTACCATAGGCACAATGACAGAACCCCGACCGATGCCTACCCTATGCCCCGGGTCGATGACCTTCTAGACCGCATCACCCTTTGCAACTTCCTGACCACTCTAGACCTTTGCAAGGGGTACTAGCAGATCCCCCTGGACCCAGAGTCTATTCCAAAGTCGGCGTTCATCACCTCCTTCGGCCTATACCAGTTTAAGGACATGCCGTTTGGGATAAAGAATGCTCTGGTGACCTTTCAGAGGATGGTGGATCACCTCCTGGATGGCCTCCAGGATTATGCCTGTGCCTACCTAGATGATATTGCAATCTACAGCAACACCTGGGAGGACCATTTGGTCCATCTAGGCATTGTTTTAGACCACATCAGGGCTGCCGGTCTGACCCTGAAGCCCGACAAATGTACGATAGGACACTCGGAGGTCCAGTACCTTGTACACCGAGTAGGCTGCGGGAAGCACCAGCCAAGATTTAGGCAGTCACAAACTGGCTCACCCCCAAGACCAAGACCCAGGTCTTAGCTTTCCTATGGACTGCAGGGTACTACCACAAGTTTGTCCCCAACTACAGTGCCCTGGCCAAACCCCTGACCGACCTAACCCAAAAACAATTGCACTGACAGGTCCTGTGGTTCCCCGAGTGTGAGGCCACCTTCTAAAGTCTTAAGACAGCCTTGATTACTGCCCCTATCCTGGCTGCTCCTAACCCAACCAAACGTTTTTGTGTTTATACAGATGCCTCCATGTTCGGGTTGGGTGCAGTGCTGAGCCAGGTGGATGAAGAAGGGCATGACCACCCCATAGCCTACATCAGTAGGAAGCTGTTACCCAGAGAGGTAGGCTATGTGGCGGTGGAGAAAGAATGCCTGGCCCTGGTGTGGGCCCTGAAAAAACTACAACTCAACCTGTACGGACGGGCCTTCACAGTTTTCACGGACCACAACCCACTGGTTTGGCTCAACCGAGTTGCTGGGGACAATGGACGCCTGTTGCGGTGGAGTTTAGCATTGCAGCCCTTCAACTTCACTATCCAATATCAGCTGGGAAAAAGCAATGGGAATGTTGATGGACTTCCCCGGCAAACCGAATTGGGATAGCTCCCTGGACAGCCCCAGGCCGACCCGTAGGTGGATCTAGCCGGGTCTGCCAGACTTTTCAGGGGGGAGCACTGTCACGGATACCAGGCTGCAAGGGCTACCCCCACCCCCCTACTACCTAGCTTACTCCTTTTTACCTTGGATATGGCCTTTTTGTGTCATTCCCAATCTCCCAGACTCTTGGTTTTGCTTGTTTTGTGATCTGTACACCCTCACCCTCCGGCTGGGGGGTGGGGTGTCCGAACATCGATCCTGAGCGGTCGCATCTTCAAGAGCTCTAGCTGTATCTCTAATAATCTGCCGATTATTGGTGAAAAGCCACAGTAAAAACTTCTATATTATACACTAATATATTCTCCTCTATTGTGGGACACTTATCTCAAACGATTGAGCTGTATCCATGAAATTGGAACTCAGGATCGGACGTTGGAAACTTGGAGTGGCGGCTCATAACAGGCAGCGCTTTCCCGCTCGGTCTACTGAAGTACACAGCCTCAATTGCTTATAATATAAAATTGTATACTTACTACATCACCATCCTTGAACCGAAAAGCACTAAAGTGGATAATGGCTATCATAGGAGAAACCGGACTACAAGATTGTCCCAATTGCCATTTTGAAATGATCGAAGGCCTTATGCGCTCCTTAATGGACAGAGCCCCTTTTGACAAATTGATCCACCTTTTTACCACTGCAAATACAACCGCAGATATGACCCATGTATCAATAAGAACTCCGTACTCCACAGACGTCAATACAAGCCTGCAACCAATCGATCGACCTGTCTAGCCGAAGCAGCCTCCTTCTATTCCTTCTACAGACCGCTCCCAGCTACACAAGACTCCCGCAATCTACACCTAAAATCTTTATCTCTCCGATACACTCCGAGTGCCAAAGGCTCATTAAGGCAGAGCGGAGCAGAAATGTCAACATAGACAAAAAAACGCTGAATGTAAAATATCTAGAGGGGAGTGGGATCGACCATGTGGATCCAGTCACGGCACAAGCCAGAAAACCTTTCCTCACATCTCCTCAACCCCCACTGCGCAATTGGCAAAACGATGTAGAACCGCAAGCAAGCAAGCCAGATAAACTTCTCCAAACCGGTGACACATCCGGAAAATCTTGCAACGATATGCAACAGTCCCACTCCCGCAAGCATACAGGCCATGGTCCGCAAGGGCCTAGTTGCATTGGCCAGCAGTAAGTCCCCGACTGAGGAAAATGCTGCTATGGGGCTTCGGATTTCTGCTCCGGATACTTCTGAACACGTGACCAAGCAGAAATGGCATAACGAACCAACAGCCATATTAAATAGCCTCTATGATTTAAGGGTACAACTCTTGCTGGACAAAGAGGGCCTGCCTTCAGATGATCATGTAACTCACACCTATACAAAGGATTTTTGGATAAACACCCGATACTATCATGAAAGTTTTACATCATACCCAGATATGGAAAGCTACGCTGACATGGAAGTCACTGACCCTTATTTTGGCGAAAATGAACCTGGGGCCTTATGGTTTGATATGACCTAACTAATTATAAAAACCACTATAAACTAACCAGTGTGTAATTTTTATTTGTAAGGAGACTAGATCTCACTATTATTATGAATAGCAACTACTCAGTAAGCCAAAATATTAGATGTTTACTATTTTTATAATACTTATTCACTTTTGCTAGCAACTTAGAATATAGCTACCTCTAAAATGCCATATAAATATTGGACTGAGAGTCAATAGTAATGCAGAAATTATTAAGAAATGTGTAATTACTTCACACAGAATTTTTTCTTTCCCATCTCAACATCAGAGTTAATACTATCCCGAAACACAAACACTCTGTCGATATAACAGATATACATACATCCCGTAGGCAGAATGTGTCCCAACACAATGATAATATAGAGGCGATATTCTTTTAGATCACCTGCGGCCGAGACAGTGGACAGGAATTATAACCTTTAACACACCCGTTATAAAATAACATACCCACACTAACATAGGACCTATCTTATCAGTTACACCTGTAATACATGCTAATACTGATTAACCAGGCTTGGAGGCCTATGACTTCAGACCACTCTTATGTCTGACCCCCTATTGTTGATTTTCTGGCACACATTATTCTGGGATACTAAGGAAGAACAAACATTACATATACTGAGATAGCAAAGCTAACTCCCCACATTAAACCAAACAGGGCATATAACATGCTGCTTACACCTTCATCATACTGTAGTTTATTACGTTTATTCTATTGCTAAGATTGTACAAGTGCTGTTATATATCAAAACATTTTATGCAGTTTTGGCTTATTGCATGTTAACTAGTTTTTCATCTATTTGGCCTAGCCAATATATCATCACATATGTATTTTTCTTTTTGTTATTGTTATGTTTACTATGTTTATGAGTAACCCCTAAATGCGGACAACATCACTGGTCCAAGAGTGACCAATCAGATTTAAGGGGATAGAAAAAGAGGACTGTACCTCTACTGGTCTAATATAAACTACCAGATATGACGTGAATATTTGACAGACAATTGTGTTGTAACTATTTTCTTATATTTTGTGCTGTCCTCAATAAAAAAAAAGATCCAGGTAAACCATTGTACATTTTACAAATAAATCTCTCTCTCCCTTAGCTGAATTACTAGTTTCATCGGCCCAGTTTATGTTGGGGGAAGTTAAAATCTCCCATAATTATAGAACTGTTATTATTAATAGCCTTGTCCTAATTGCATTAGTAGTTGATTTTTCTCCATGTTGGGGGGATTGTAGCATGTTCCCAGTAAGATTTTTTTAGGATTTTTTCAACCCACAGGGTTTCTACATTATAACTGTAATAATCATAGTAACATAGTAATATAGTAACATAGTAATATAGTAATAAAGTAATATAGTAACATAGTAATATACTGTAGTAGCATAGTAATATAGTAACATAGTAATATAGTAACATAGTAATATAGTAATATAGTAATATAGTAATAAAGTAATATAGTAACATAGTAATATAGTAACATAGTAATATAGTAATAAAGTAATATAGTAACATAGTAATATACTGTAGTAGCATAGTAATATAGTAACATAGTAATATAGTAACATAGTAATATAGTAATAAAGTAGATAAGATTGAAAAAGACAAAAGTCTATTGAGTTCAACCTATACAGATCCTACATGATTTACATGAAACAATTAGAAAGTCTACTTTACACAACAATCATATAACTGGATTCTGTTTTTAGCCAAAAATGAATCTAAGACATTTTTAAATATATCTAAGGTATTGGTATTCAATACCTCCTTAGGCAATGAGTTCCACAATTTGTCTAACTTCTCTTCTTAGTCTAAATCATCCATTCCCATTTTAGTTTTGTGGCCCTTCTCTGAACATTTTCTAAATCTGCAATGTCACTTTTTAAAATTGGACCCCAGAACTGCACTCCATACTCAACAGTACAAGAAATGTATATATAGGGGCGCCCAAAAAACAAAACAAAACAAAAATAACAACAATTATTGATAATATTATAAACAAATATAAAAAAACAATCTCTAAAGTCACAACAGTCAATAGTATTGTAAACTAGTACAGTCATAAAAGATCTAATAAGATTCAGATGATAAAGGTACTAACAAATAATAAGCAGGTGCTATAAAGGCTGACTGGAACCTCACAGTTGTCCTGTCAACTGATCTCCCAGCAATCAGGATCTCTCCAAAGCATAAACTCTTGTATAAACAAGAAGGATGGATGTAAAGCTTGAAGAACAGTACACAACAAGGTGTGATAGTAAAAACTTGAATAAAATCAAATAAAACACAGGCAACACATTTTTCAGCCTCCCACAGGCTGTTTCATGAGGCCTAAAAAACTGGATTAAGGAACGGGTCCCTGTAAAAGCACCTACAGCTGGTTTTCCAGTGCAGAAACTCCATACTCAAGGTGAGGTCTTAATAGAGGTTTATGTAGTGATAGAATTATGTTTTCCTCCCTATCACACATAACAAGACCATATATATAAACATAATCAGCAGACCAAGTGACTCCTTTTAAACAGGACATGATTAGCTTCTTTTTATTCAGGGTTCTCTAGGTATAGGGCTGAGTTATGGGCTTCTGAATTAGATGCCAAATGTGTACAAGCCAAGCCTGTTAAGATCAGTATGATATAGCACATAAAGGCCATCCAATCCAAAAATGAAATCCGGGAGTCCGTTTGTATAAAATAAATTTCTTTTATTGATATGCATATAAAATACGCTCAGCAGCATTTAACAAACTCCAAACCCACTGAACCTCAAACATCTGGATGGTGCCGGGAGAGTCACAGGTCAGCTGACGAGTTTCGGCCAAAGGCCTATCCGGACCTGAACTTAAAAAAACTTAAAAGCCTCTGTGATAGGTTGTAATTCATAATGACGCTGTCGGCCCAGCCCACTTTTCGGGATCCCCTGTCCCCTTTGCACAAGGCTCTAATATCTATTAAAAATAGCAGCGCTTTGTATGTTATAATAAGGAAGGGCTGGAATCAATACATAATCAATGGGTACATTCATTGTTACTTTCTTAATTGCATAAATCCATAATATCAAAAACAACAACACCAACATTTATGTGAAACAGATGTGATTTGCTCAATGGCCTTAATAGGATAGTTTTTCATATTAACATGCTTATCTTCTAATCGTACAGAAAAAGGGTAGTAAAAGTGCGCTATAAGCTACGGGGTCTGAGAAATAATCAAAAATATGTAAATAACCCACTGGTACAAATCTCAAAATTTGAAAATCTCACATGTATTTATTAATGAATAAAATGCAATACTGTATACTTGGGAATCTATAGACTATAAGGATAAAAGACAAATTATAGCCTAATGACCGGTCATATACGAATACTCTTAAATCTAAAACCCTATCCTATATAATCTATACAGCATAAATAATTTTAAAACACATATGATAGTGTATATTGTTATATACCTATAACATAAAGTGCAATCAGTTGTAAAAGTGCCTTACGTTTGTAGGCAGAAAGATATTGCTAATGGACCTATGATATAGTAATATAGGTTATTATAGAAAGATATTGCTAATGGACCTATGATATAGTAATATAGGTTATTATAGAAAGATATTGCTAATGGACCTATGATATAGTAATATAGGTTATTATAGAAAGATATTGCTAATGGACCTATGATATAGTAATATAGGTTATTATAGAAAGATATTGCTAATGGACCTATGATATAGTGATATAGGTTATTATAGAAAGATATTGCTAATGGACCTATGATATAGTGATATAGGTTATTATAGAAAGATATTGCTAATGGACCTATGATATAGTGATATAGGTTATTATAGAAAGATATTGCTAATGGACCTATGATATAGTGATATAGGTTATTATAGAAAGATATTGCTAATGGACCTATGATATAGTGATATAGGTTATTATAGAAAGATATTGCTAATGGACCTATGATATAGTGATATAGGTTATTATAGAAAGATATTGCTAATGGACCTATGATATAGTGATATAGGTTATTATAGAAAGATATTGCTAATGGACCTATGATATAGTAATATAGGTTATTATAGAAAGATATTGCTAATGGACCTATGATATAGTGATATAGGTTATTATAGAAAGATATTGCTAATGGACCTATGATATAGTGATATAGGTTATTATAGAAAGATATTGCTAATGGACCTATGATATAGTAATATAGGTTATTATAGAAAGATATTGCTAATAGACCTATGATATAGTAATATAGGTTATTATAGAAAGATATTGCTAATGGACCTATGATATAGTGATATAGGTTATTATAGAAAGATATTGCTAATGGACCTATGATATAGTAATATAGGTTATTATAGAAAGATATTGCTAATGGACCTATGATATAGTAATATAGGTTATTATAGAAAGATATTGCTAATGGACCTATGATATAGTGATATAGGTTATTATAGAAAGATATTGCTAATAGACCTATGATATAGTAATATAGGTTATTATAGAAAGATATTGCTAATGGACCTATGATATAGTGATATAGGTTATTATAGAAAGATATTGCTAATGGACCTATGATATAGTAATATAGGTTATTATAGAAAGATATTGCTAATGGACCTATGATATAGTGATATAGGTTATTATAGAAAGATATTGCTAATGGACCTATGATATAGTAATATAGGTTATTATAGAAAGATATTGCTAATGGACCTATGATATAGTAATATAGGTTATTATAGAAAGATATTGCTAATGGACCTATGATATAGTGATATAGGTTATTATAGAAAGATATTGCTAATGGACCTATGATATAGTGATATAGGTTATTATAGAAAGATATTGCTAATGGACCTATGATATAGTAATATAGGTTATTATAGAAAGATATTGCTAATGGACCTATGATATAGTAATATAGGTTATTATAGAAAGATATTGCTAATGGACCTATGATATAGTGATATAGGTTATTATAGAAAGATATTGCTAATGGACCTATGATATAGTAATATAGGTTATTATAGAAAGATATTGCTAATAGACCTATGATATAGTAATATAGGTTATTATAGAAAGATATTGCTAATGGACCTATGATATAGTGATATAGGTTATTATAGAAAGATATTGCTAATGGACCTATGATATAGTAATATAGGTTATTATAGAAAGATATTGCTAATGGACCTATGATATAGTAATATAGGTTATTATAGAAAGATATTGCTAATGGACCTATGATATAGTAATATAGGTTATTATAGAAAGATATTGCTAATGGACCTATGATATAGTAATATAGGTTATTATAGAAAGATATTGCTAATAGACCTATGATATAGTAATATAGGTTATTATAGAAAGATATTGCTAATGGACCTATGATATAGTGATATAGGTTATTATAGAAAGATATTGCTAATGGACCTATGATATAGTAATATAGGTTATTATAGAAAGATATTGCTAATGGACCTATGATATAGTAATATAGGTTATTATAGAAAGATATTGCTAATGGACCTATCATATAGTAATATAGGTTATTATAGAAAGATATTGCTAATGGACCTATGATATAGTAATATAGGTTATTATAGAAAGATATTGCTAATGGACCTATGATATAGTAATATAGGTTATTATAGAAAGATATTGCTAATGGACCTATGATATAGTGATATAGGTTATTATAGAAAGATATTGCTAATGGACCTATGATATAGTAATATAGGTTATTATAGAAAGATATTGCTAATGGACCTATGATATAGTAATATAGGTTATTATAGAAAGATATTGCTAATGGACCTATGATATAGTAATATAGGTTATTATAGAAAGATATTGCTAATGGACCTATGATATAGTAATATAGGTTATTATAGAAAGATATTGCTAATGGACCTATGATATAGTAATATAGGTTATTATAGAAAGATATTGCTAATGGACCTATGATATAGTGATATAGGTTATTATAGAAAGATATTGCTAATGGACCTATGATATAGTAATATAGGTTATTATAGAAAGATATTGCTAATGGACCTATGATATAGTAATATAGGTTATTATAGAAAGATATTGCTAATGGACCTATGATATAGTAATATAGGTTATTATAGAAAGATATTGCTAATGGACCTATGATATAGTAATATAGGTTATTATAGAAAGATATTGCTAATGGACCTATGATATAGTGATATAGGTTATTATAGAAAGATATTGCTAATGGACCTATGATATAGTAATATAGGTTATTATAGAAAGATATTGCTAATGGACCTATGATATAGTAATATAGGTTATTATAGAAAGATATTGCTAATGGACCTATCATATAGTAATATAGGTTATTATAGAAAGATATTGCTAATGGACCTATGATATAGTGATATAGGTTATTATAGAAAGATATTGCTAATGGACCTATGATATAGTAATATAGGTTATTATAGAAAGATATTGCTAATGGACCTATGATATAGTAATATAGGTTATTATAGAAAGATATTGCTAATGGACCTATGATATAGTGATATAGGTTATTATAGAAAGATATTGCTAATGGACCTATGATATAGTAATATAGGTTATTATAGAAAGATATTGCTAATGGACCTATGATATAGTAATATAGGTTATTATAGAAAGATATTGCTAATGGACCTATGATATAGTAATATAGGTTATTATAGAAAGATATTGCTAATGGACCTATCATATAGTAATATAGGTTATTATAGAAAGATATTGCTAATGGACCTATGATATAGTGATATAGGTTATTATAGAAAGATATTGCTAATGGACCTATGATATAGTGATATAGGTTATTATAGAAAGATATTGCTAATGGACCTATGATATAGTGATATAGGTTATTATAGAAAGATATTGCTAATGGACCTATGATATAGTGATATAGGTTATTATAGAAAGATATTGCTAATGGACCTATGATATAGTAATATAGGTTATTATAGAAAGATATTGCTAATGGACCTATGATATAGTGATATAGGTTATTATAGAAAGATATTGCTAATGGACCTATGATATAGTGATATAGGTTATTATAGAAAGATATTGCTAATGGACCTATGATATAGTAATATAGGTTATTATAGAAAGATATTGCTAATGGACCTATGATATAGTAATATAGGTTATTATAGAAAGATATTGCTAATGGACCTATGATATAGTAATATAGGTTATTATAGAAAGATATTGCTAATGGACCTATGATATAGTGATATAGGTTATTATAGAAAGATATTGCTAATGGACCTATGATATAGTAATATAGGTTATTATAGAAAGATATTGCTAATGGACCTATGATATAGTAATATAGGTTATTATAGAAAGATATTGCTAATGGACCTATGATATAGTAATATAGGTTATTATAGAAAGATATGCTACAATGTGCAATATATTACAAAATGTAAGTTGCAAAACTTATATAAGTGAAAGTGCAAAGTGTCTGTGTTATATATACAATAATAAAAAAATCACTAACACATGATATTCATTTATACGCCAAAGTTCATAATAATTAAAAAAGCTAAAGTGCAAGATGCCTATTCGATAATTATACAATCTCTATAACATCCTCCTCTTGTTAGCAAATAATATGCCAAAGTTACTCAAGTGGCTGACTTTTCCCTAGGGTACAATTTGTACAGTAAGGATGGATTGCACCTGAATGACATGGGTGCAGGTGTGTTGGGGGAAAGGATGGTAGCACGTTTAGAGAACCTTTTAAACTAGGCAAAGGGGGGGAGGGTCAGTTAGAACACAATAGAACAGAGAGATCAGTCTGTGAATATGTCACTCCCTTAAAGGGGCATTATACACTCATTTTTTCTTTGCATAAATGTTTTGTAGATAATCTATTTATATAGCCCATAAAGTTTTTTTTTTAAATTAAAGTATAGTTTTGCTTATTTTTAAATAACATTGCTCTGATTTTCAGACTCCTAACCAAGCCCCAAAGTTTTATGAGAATACCGTCAGCTACCTACTCCAGCTTGCTCCTGTTTGTGTAAAGGGTCTTTTCATATGCAAAAGAAGGGGGAGGGGGGGAGTGTCTTATTTGTCACTTGCAGTGGGCTTTCCAGCTACCTTTTCAACAGAGCCAAACTGACAGCTTCTAAGTAGGTTTTTAAACGGTTTTATACTGGATTTTTATATCAGTATCTGTGCATATTATTCTTTATAGTAGTGTCTATTACATGCAGTTATATGAAAATGAGTGTATACTGTCCCATTAATATCTCAAGGAAGGGATGACTTAAGAAATGTCACATTAGAAAGTATAGAGGAAAGCACGCCAAGTAGCAGCAGAAAGCACATGAAAATTAAATGTATGACAACAAATGCAAGAAGCATGACAGGTAAAATGGGGGAGCTGATGCTCTTAGTTGCAGAAGAGGACTATGATGTTATCAGTATAACTGAAACTTGGTGGGATGATTCACATGACTGGGCAGTTAACTTAGAGGGGTATACATTATTTAGGAGGGACAGGAATAACAAAAGGGGTGGAGGAATCTGCATGTATATTAAACCTAACCTTAAACCTACAATAGGGGAAGATATTTATGATACAGGTGACAATGTAGAGACCCTGTGGGTTGAAATAAAGAGTGGGGGGAAAAATCCTAAAAAAAAATATTACTAGGAACATGCTACAAGCCTCCTAACATTAGTGACCCGGAGGAAACTCAACTACTAATACAAATAGGTAAGGCTGCTAATAACAGTGCTGTAATAATGGGAGATTTTAACTATCCTGATATAAACTGGACCAATGAAACTAGTAATTCAGCTAAGGGGGATAGATTTTTAAATGTTCTCAGGAGTAAAGCTATATTGGATTTAGTGCTTTCAAATAATACAGATATAATATTAAACATAGAAGTTAAAGAACATTTGGGTAACAGTGATCATAACATGGTCACATTTGAAATCTCTTTTCATAAGCAGTGTCTTAAAGGTTTAACTAAGACTTTAATTTTAAGAAAGCAAAATTCAACGATTTAAGGAAATCATTAAATAATATAAATTGTGACAATGTATTTTCTACTAAAAAGGATAAATGCATAATATTTAAAAATTTGTTAAATAAATATAAATATCAACAAATACCATATGGTTATAAAAATCAAAATAAAAAATCAAAGCCAATATGGCTAAATAAAAATGTGTTAAGAGAAATTAGGAAAAAACATAGGGCATTTAAATTATTCAAAGAAAATAGTACAGACACAACATTCCATGGGGGGTAGTTATCAAGCCGTGAACCTCAAATACGCTGGAATTCCACAGCGTATTTGTGGTGAGGCTGATTCGCCTTAGTTATCAAAGGCTACAGACCGGCAAAAGTAGAATTTTGTGACGTAAGCTTCGATCCGCTGAACTCAGTCCAACACAGATCGATTCTTACGTCACTCCAGATGTTCCGCACACAAGTGCGGCACAATCTGACTACTTTTGCTAGTTATCAAAAAACTAGCAGGTACGCTCGGCACTTTTCCGGCCCAGCGTACCTGGTTTTCAAACCGCCACCCTGGAGGCGGAGGATCCCATAGGAATCAATGGGAGTCTGATCATAGCGAAAGTACAAGTTCGCTGCTGCCAGACATCCCATTGATTTCTATGGGAGATGTCTACACCTAACACCCTAACATGTACCCCGAGTCTAAACACCCCTAATCTGTCCCCCCTACACCGCTGCAACTAAATAAATGTATTACCCCCTAAACCGCCGCTCCCGGAGCCCACCGCAAGCTACTCTATACATATTAACCCCTAAACCGCCGCTCCCTGACCCCGCCGCAACTATAATATATGTATTAACCCCTAAACCGCTGCTCCCAGACCCCGCCGCCACCTACATGATACCTATTAACCCCTATCCTGCCCTCCTTATACCGCCACCCTCTATAATAAAGTTATTAACCCCTATCCTGCTGATCCCGCACCTCGCCGCAACTAAATAAATAGTTTAACCCCTAAATCGCCGCTCCAGGACCCTGCCGCAACCTATATTAAACTTATTAACCCCTAATCTGCCCCCCCTACACCAAAAATACATTTATTAACCCCTATCCTGCCCCCCCAACACCGCCGCCACTGTGCGGTGTAGGGGGGGCAGGATAGGGGTTAATAAATGTATTAATTATTAACCCCTAAACCTAAGTCTAACACTAACCCTAAAACCCCCCTAACTTAAATATTAATTAAATAAATCTAAATAATATTTCCCTTATTAACTAAGTTAATCCTATTTAAAAATAAATACTTACCTTTAAAATAAACCCTAATATAGCTACAATATAAATAATAATTATATTGTAGCTATCTTAGGATTTATTTTTATTTTACAGGCAACTTTCAATTTATTTTAACTAGGTACAATAGCTATTAAATAGTTATTAACTATTTAATAGCTACCTAGCTAAAATAAAGAGAAATTTACCTGTAAAATAAAAACTAACCTAAGTTACAATTACACCTAACACTACACTATACTTAAATAAATTATTCCTATTTAAAACTAAATACTTACCTGTAAATAAACCCTAAGATAGCTACAATGTAATTAATAATTACATTGTAGCTATTTTAGGATTTATATTTATTTTACAGGTAACTTTGTATTTATTTTAGCTAGTTAGAATAGTTATTAAAACTATTTAATAACTACCTAGCTAAAAGAAATACAAAATTACCTGTAAAATAAATCCTAACCTAAGTTACAATTAAAACTAACACTACACTATCATTAAATAAATTAAATAAATTAACTACAAATAACTACAATTAAATACAATTACATAAACTAACTAAAGTACAAAAAAAAAAGCTAAGTTACAAAAAATAAAAAAAAATAAGTTACAAACATTAAAAAAATATTACAACAATTTTAAGCTAATTACACCTAATCTAAGCCAATAATAAAATAACAAAGCCCCCCAAAATAAAAAAAAATGCCCTACCTTATTCTAAATTAAAAAAGTTCAAAGCTCTTTTACCTTAACAGCCCTTAAAAGGGCCTTTTGCGGGGCATGCCTCAAAGAATTCAGCTCTTTTGCCTGTAAAAGAAAAATACAAACCCCCCCAACATTACAACCCACCACCCACATACCCCTAATCTAACCCAAACCCCCCTTAAATAAACCTAACACTACCCCCCTGAAGATCATCCTACCTTGAGTTGTCTTCAGCCAACCGACCCACCGATGGAACCGAATAGGAGAACCGGAGCGGCAGAAGTGATCCTCCAAGGGGCGCTGAAGAAGTCTTCCATCTGATGAAGTGATCCTCCAGGCGGCGCTGAAGAAGTCTTCCATCCGGGGCGATGTCAGCTTCCAAGCGGCGCTGAAGAAGTCTTCCATTCGGGCGATGTCATCTTCCAAGCGGGGTCTTAAATCTTCTTTCTTCAGCATCCATCTTCATCCCGCCGACGCGGAACATCCTTCTTTCCCGACGGACTACCGACGAATGAAGGCTCCTTTAAGAGACGTCATCCAAGATGGCGTCCCTTCAATTCCGATTGGCTGATAGGATTCTATCAGCCAATCGGAATTAAGGTAGGGAAAATCTGATTGGCTGATCCAATCAGCCAATCAGATTGAGCTCGCATTCTATTGGCTGTTCCGATCAGGATAGGGGTTACTAGGTATAATATAGGTTGCGGCGGTGTCCGGGAGCGGCAGTTTATGGGGTTAATACATTTATAAGAGTTGTGGCGGGGTCTAGGAGCGGCGGTTTAGGGGTTAATAACTTTATTTAGTTGCGGGGGGCTCCGGGGGCGCTGGTATAGGGGGTAGAACAGTGTAGTTTAGTGTGGGTGCTTAGTGACAGGCTAGCAAAAAAGCTGTAAAAAAGCCGAAGAGCAGCGAGATCGGATGAGTGATAACTATCACAGTCCGCTGCTCATCGCCCCGTACTTGGTGCGCGGCTTTTTGACAGCTTTTTTGATAACTTAGGCGAAATTTTGCAGGTCCGCGGCGTCGAAGGTAGGCGAGCTTAGGCGGGCGTATTGGACCGGCGAAGGCAGGTAAAGTAGACACGTTGATAACTAGGCCTCCATATGTATAAGGAATGTAACAAAGCATTCAAAAAAGCAATCAAATTAGCCAAAATTGAAAATGAAAAATTAATTGCAAAGGATTCTAAGTCTAACCCTAAAAGGTTCTTTAAGTACATAAATAGCAAAAAATCTAAGAAGGACAATATAGGTACATTAAATTACATGGAGGGTAGCATGATTAACAGTGACAGGGAGAAGGCTGGGGTACTAAACCCGTTTTCTTTCTTCAGTATACACAAGAGAGGAACCATTGGATGATACTTTGGAACAAAATAGAACATGCCAGTCCATACCATTACCTGGGTTATGTTTAGAGGATATCAGGAAAAAACTGGATAATATTTAGGTAAATAAAACTCCAGGCCCAGATGGAATACACCCAAGGGTGTTAAGGGAATTTAGCACTGTTATAGACAAACCACTACTCTTAATTTTTCAAGACTCATTATCCTCAGGCATGGTACCCCAGGATTGGCGTAAAGCTGATGTGGCGCCACTCTTCAAAAAGGGAAGCAGGGATGATCCAGGAAGCTATTATTATTGGTTATTTGTAGAGCGCCAACAGATTCCGCAGCTATATAGACCAGTTAGTCTGACATCAATAGTGAGGAAGATATTTGAAGGGATTATAAGGGATTATCTTGATGAGCATATTCGTGTAAACAAGATTATGAGTTCTAATCAGCATGGTTTTATGAGAAATAGATCATGTCAAACTAATCTAATTAGATTCTACGAGGAAGTAAGTAAAAATAGTTTATGTGATATACTTAGATTTTGCAAAGGCATTTGATACAGTGCCACATGAGAGACTAATGCACAAAATTAAGGGACTGGGAGTACCTGAAAATGTTAGCTCATGGAAAAATAACTGGATAAAAGATAGGGAGCAACTTGTAGTAGTAAATGGATCATACTCAGATTGGACAAAGGTAATCAGTGGAGTCCCCCAGGGATCAGTACTGGGCCCTGTTCTTTTTAATATTTTTATAAATGACTTGGAGCAAGGATTAAATAGCGACATCTCTTCAAAGGCTAATAAGATACTGGCATGTATAAAAAGAAGCATTGATTCAAGGGAGGAAAGCATAATTCTGTCACTATATAAAGCCCTGGTAAGACCTCACCTTGAGTATGGAGTGCAGTTCTGGGGACCAATCGCAAAAAAAGATATAGCAGAACTAGAAAAAGTTCAGAGAAGGGCCACAAAGCTAATAAGAGGATTGGAGAATTTAACCTATGAGGAGAGGCTAGCCAAACTGGGTTTGTTTTCTTTAGAAAAAAGGCACTTAAGAGGTGACATGATTACTTTATATAAATATATTCAAGGCCCATATACAGAGATGGCAGAAGCTCTGTTTATTCCAAGAAAATTGTTTGTGACCAGAGGTCACAATTTAAGGTTGGAGGAAAGGAGATTTAATCTCCTGCAACGGAAACGTTTTTTCCCTGTAAGAGCAATAAAATTGTGGAACTCATTACCAAAGGAGGTAATGAATGCCAATACCATAGATACATTTAAAAATAGTCTGGATACATTTCTGTATATAAACAAAATTAATGGATATGATTGCACGTATTAAATGGATCCCCTTTTAGTGGGGTTATTTAAGCTTAACTGGAGCTTTTTGTAAGTATTTTAGATTTGTATAGGTTGAACTCGATGGACTTCAGTCTTTTTTCAACCTTATCTACTATGTTACTATGAGTGCCAAAAAGTCTATAAATAAATCAGCACATTAACATTGTATTCCAGAAAAAGAGGATGTGTCACTCTATTGTCCCTGTATAACGTGTCACTCGGTGCATACCTCCCTTTCTCTCCGGTGCTAAGTCAATGTCATATCTATGCTTAGGGGAGTATTCATCAAGAACCCAATATAGTGGTTTCAGATGGGGGACACGGCTGCTGTTTAAGATAATCCCTCTACACAGGGGTTAAACACATGGTTAATATTCCAAAAGCAAACACGAACAGGACAGTGCTGGTGATTATGTACACACACTGTATGCCCTGACTTACCAGTCATGTCCGGCTAAGGAGTAGAAATGCATTATGGATGCTGGTTGGTTAAATACATAATTAGAGCTATTTAAATTACCAGAACATTGTATTATTGCACTGTTTTGTACCATTAATTAGAGTGAAACTACTGAATTATTTTACAAAACTCATATACCAAAACAATATGCTCACCCAGCCTTTACTTTACTCTCTGCAGGTTCTTGCCCTCTGTACTTACCCTGAACTCCTAGAAAGTGATGGGTTCCCAGAAGATGCCAAGTGTAAAGCCCGGTCAATCATGAAGCAGCTGGATAATGGCTCAGTGGGTCAGTGAATCAGGACAGGATATCTGATGTGTCAGACAAAAGCACAATGATGTCACTGCACATTCTGTAGAAATACATGCCATATATATATATAGAAAGAAAGAGAAACGGAGAGAGAGAGTGAGAGAGAGATAAAGAAAGAGAAAGAGAGAGAGAGTGAGAAAGAAAGAAAGAGAGAAACAGAGAGAGAGAGAGAGATAGAGAAAGAGAGAAAGAGAGAGATAAAGAAAGAGAGAGAGAACAAGAGAGAGAGAGAGAAAGGGAGAGAAAGAAAGAGAGAGAAAGAAAGAGAGAGAGAAAGAAATGGAGAGAGACATAGAAAGAAAGGGAGAGAGAAAGAAAGATAAATAAAGGGAGAGAGAGAGGGAAAGAGAGAGAGAGAAAAAATAAAGAAAGAGAGAAAGAAAGAAAGAAAGAAAGAAAGAAAGAAAGAAAGAAAGAAAAAAAGAAAGAAAGGGAGAGAGAGAGAGAAAGAGAGAGCGAGAGAGAAAGACAGGGAGAGAGAGAAATAGAGAGAGAAAGAAAGGGAGAGAGAGAGAAAAAGAGAGAGAGAAAGAGAGAGAAATAAAGGGAGACAGAGAGAAAAAAGGGACACAGAGAGAGAGAGAGAGAGAGAGAGAGAGAGAGAGAGAAAGATAGAGAGAGAGAAAGAGAGAGAGAGAGAGAGAGAGAGAGAGAGAGAGAGAGGGATAGATAGTGCAATTGAGGATGTTTAAATTCCCAAGACTAAGAACAATTCTAGTAATACACAAGCACATTCAATATTGAACCCTTGTAAAGTTAGAATGTTTAGTCACTTCCCGAAAGACTGATGATTAAAGGAGAGAGAAAGAAAGGGAGAGAGAGAGAGATATAGAAAAGGGGAGAAAGAGGAGGAGAGAGAGAGAGAGAGAAAGGGAGAGAAAGAGAGAGCGAGAGAGGAAGAAAGAAAGAGAGATATGGAGAGAGATAGTGAGAAAGAAAGGGAGAGAGAGAGAGAAAGGTAGAGAAAGAGAGATAAGATAAAGAAAGAAAGAGAAACAGAGAGAGAGAAAGAGAGAGGGAGAAGGGGAGAAAGTGAGAAAGAAAAGGAGAGAAAGAGAGATAAAGAAAGAAAGAGAAACAGAGAGAGAGAGAAAGAGAGAGGGAGAAGGGGAGAAAGTGAGAAAGATAGGGAGAGAAAGAGAGATAAAGAAAGAAAGAAAGAGAAACACAGAGAGAGAAAGAGAGAGGGAGAATGGGAGAAAGTGAGAAAGAAATGGAGAGAAAGATGGATAGAGAGAGAGATATAGAGAGATAGGGAGAGAGAACAAGAGAGAGAGAATGAGAGAGAAAGAAAGGGATAGAGAAATAGAAAAAAAGTGAGAGAGAGAAAGAAAGAAAGAAAGAAAGAAGAAAGAAAGAAAGAAAGGGAGAGAGAGAGCGAGAGAGAAAGAAAAGGAAATAAAGGGAAAGAGAGAGCGAGAGAGAGAGAAAGAAAGGGAGAGAGAGAGAGAAAGGGAGAGAGAGAGAGAGAGAGAGAGAGAGAGAGAAAGGGAGAGATAGAAAGGGAGAGAGAGAGAAAAAGAGAGAGAGAAATAAAGAAAGAGAGAGAGAAAGGAAGAGAAAGAGAGAGCGAGAGAGGAAGGAAGAAAGAAAGAGAGACACGGAGAGAGAGAGTGAGAAAGAAATTGAGAGAGAGAAAGGGAGAGAAAGAGAAACAGAGAGAGAGAAAGAGAGAGGGAGAAAGTGAGAAAGAAAGGGTGAGAAAGAGAGATAAAGAAAGAAAGAAAGAGAGAGAAACAGTGAGAGAGAAAGAGAGAGGGAGAAGGGGAGAAAGTGAGAATGAGAGGGAGAGAAAGATGGATAGAGAGAGAGAGTTATAGAGAGATAGGGAGAGAGAATGAGAGAGAGAGAATGGGAGAGAAAGAGAGAGAAAAAGAAAGGGATAGAGAAATAGAAAGAAAGGGAGAGAGAGAGAAAGAAAGAAAGAAAGAAAGGGAGAGAGAGAAAGAGAGAGAGAGAGAGAGAGAGAGAGAGAGAGAGAGAGAGAGAGAAAGAGAGAGAGAGCGAGAGAGATAGAGAGAAAGGGAAAGAGAAATAAAGGGAAAGAGAGAGAGAAAGAGAGAGAGAGAGAGAGAGAGAGAGAGGAAGAAAGGCGGAGAGAGAGAGAAAGAAAGAGAAAGAATAAGAGAGAAAGAGAGAGAGATAGAAAGGGAGAGAGAGAGAAAAAAAGACAGAGAAAAAAAGAGAGGGAGAGAGAAATAGAGAGAAAGAAAGGGACAGAGGGAGAGAGAGAGAAAGAGAGAGAGAGAGAGAGAGAGAGGGAGAGAGAGAGAAAGAGAGAGAGAGAAAGAGAGAGAAAGAGAGAAATAGAGAGAGAAAGAGAGAGATAGAGGAATCGAAAGTGCAATTGAGGATGTTTAAATTCCCAAGACCAGTCTATTCACAGGTAAAATAGATTAGCATATCAAGTTAATTAACTGGGGAAGAAAGTTACTCAGACAATCTGATGTTGGCTAGTCTAGTTAACATAATCACACAGGAACACAATCAGTTTACCCAGACAGATTCCTGAGACACAATCAGATCAGAAACGTAAATAAAACAGAATATAAAAACAGCTCTTATTAACTATTAAGTCCTTTATGCCCACTTGGTTTATAGAGACACAATTGCTACCACAAGGGGCACTCACACCCTGTACCCATCCTGTATTTATGGATACAGGGGGACATGGACATAAGACAGAGTTATGAAAGTACATGGGGTGTCCAGCATATAAAATTCCACATTTCCATGCAGTCTCTGGGTATCCTTAAGCCCATTTACCTCCAGCCCAAAGAATGTTCCATAACAGGCACTCAGATCTTGGTGACTCACGTCACATATCTCCCCCTTTGGAAGCAGACTAACACAGGAGGAGACCCCAGACGGGTTGACTTCGAAGTTAGTCCATCGATCCATTCCCCCAAAGCCCGTATCCACACAGTACCCCAAACAAAGTGTCCCAAACAGAGCATCACTCACCCGGCCGACCTCTGCCTCTCTCATAGAACATACCCGCTGCTGGGGAGAAGTGCCGACTGTCCCTTCTCCCTGGAGTCCTTTCAGTCGCTGGAGAGAAGACAGGGTGGCTGGGCTTACTCCAACATGCTGTTGCGGATCTGGGCCAACTGCCCAGCATCCCTGGAGAATATAGGTGGAGACTGTAGTCCCATCCACTTGTACTGGATAGGAATCTGCCATTGCTTGCAGAGAGAGGCCGACATCTCTCGGTCCTAATATCAGCTCCTCCGCCGGGATTGATGCATGCTCCTCCGGTCCCTCTGCCAGCATGAGGCTGTCATTCCTGTTTTCTGGGACACTGGTTAGGATTGGGCAGAGGCCAACAACACTCTGCCCTGTTGCCTTCTCTTCTGCTGGGTAATCCGCATCTGACACTCAGAGGAAAAGTCAATTAGATCCAAAATCTCTGGGTCCAGCTGGGGAGATAACAGGGTGACTAGGGTCCCCATGCCAGGGGGTTGGGGATCTGGGTGGACTTCCCCGTATCCCTGCACTCCACGTGTGGAGACCACTGTCTCATCCACACCTCCCGGACCAACATCCGTGGATATGAAGTCCACTAGATCTGCTGCCTCTGAAGTAAGTTAAGGACCACTTTCCAGCAGTTCTAGGTAATCCACCTCAAGGAACCATTCCTTATAGATAAGTCATGTCAGGTCAGGCTCTAAGCCAGTGCTTCCGATGGCTGTAGCAGCTCCTGCCTCTTGCTATGAATGTCCCAGAATCGATATTCCCCGGGACTGCCAAAGTCAACTTTCTCCACAAATGCTTCCAATAATAACCCGGGGCCACTAAAGTCATCACCTTCCGGGGAATAGTGCGTTTCTGCCCTCGACTGCCACCTGTCTGCAAACAAATATAACGCTCTGTACCAATCCTTGAGCTTTACCTCTCTTTGCACCAGACACTTCAGTTCAGATATCCCCTCACCTGTGGGTTGTCCTCTCAGTAAGCAGAGCCGCAAGTTTACCTGGTCCCCGAAGCGCTGTTCTGGGGAGGGCAGGACTTTGCCTCTGCAGCCATACCAATTCTCCAGTGCATCTTCCAACATCTCTAGACGAATCAGGGCTCTCCATTCCAGGCACATCTCCTCTGGAACTGGCCCTTCTAAAACAGCAAGGGCGACTTTGATTTGCCGCTCAAAGTCCCATATCGGAACTTCCCATTTAGAGGTATCTGATCCCAGCATCTCAGCTGTCCGAATATTCCAATACCTGGTGATCTGCTTCACCACTTCGGCGTTCGTTACCCGGACTGCTGCTTCGGATGGGATGGCTCCGTAGATTGACAACCTTCTCCGCACTCTGCTGTGGAATTTTTCCTCTGCATCATCCATAATCATCTGGCTGTGATCCCTCACTGGCTGCCATTGGCGCATCTTTGTAGTGTTGCTTAGGGACTGATAGCTAGGCAGCTTGTCCTGTGCAGAAACAGGTTCATCAAGGTGGGTCAGCACTTGCTGCATTCGCCATAGGAGCTCCGCTTCCATAGCTGCGGGTGACAGTGCCTCCCCTCCTCTGTCAGCAGGACAAGAAACCAATCCCAGCGCTTGCCACCAAATGTGACAGACCACCTGGTACTTCGAATAAGTACCTCCGTCAGAACACTTCCCTTGTCCTGGACATCCCTTTATCCGGAGCAATAGCTCCTGGTATCTCCCTTTGACCGCAGTCTAAAGTTATGGAGGGGAACAGAACTGAGGCAACACTCAGTTGTCTGAACACAAAATAAAACTTTATTTAAAAGCAGCACACATATTTATATACCCTGGCATTCCAGAGTCACAGAGCTTCAGGTTACAGAGGGCATTGGTTAAACAGTAAAGCAAACATATGAACAATACATCAAACCTCTAACAATTGTCTATTTACAGGTAAAACAGATTAATATATCAAGTTAATTAACTGGGGAAGAAAGTTTACTCAGACAATCTGATGTTGGGCAGTCTAGTTAACATAATCACACAGGAACACAATCAGTTTACCCAGACAGACTCCTGAGACACAATCAGATCTGAAACGTAAATAAAATACATCTTATTACAGAATATAATAACAGCTCTTATTAACTATTAAGTCCTTTATGCCCACTTGGTTTATAGAGTCACAATTGCTTCCACAAGGGGCACTCACACCCTGTACCCATCCTGTATTTATGGATACAGGGTGACATGGACATAAGACAGAGTTATGAAAGTACATGGGGTGTCCAGCATATAAAAATCCACATTTCCATGCAGTCTCTGGGTATCCTTAAGCCCATGTACCTCCAGCCCAAAGAATGTTCCATAACAAGCCCTCAGATCTTGGTGACTCACGTCACAAGTATGTTGTGCAGGCGCATTAGTATGTCATGCAGGTGCATTAGTATGTCATGCAGGTGCATTAGTATGTCGTGCAGGTGCATTAGTATGTCGTGCAGGTGCACTAGTATGTCGTGCAGGTGCATTAGTATGTCGTGCAGGTGCATTAGTATGTCATGCAGGTGCATTAGTATGTCGTGCAGGTGCACTAGTATGTCGTGCAGGTGCATTAGTATGTCGTGCAGGTGCATTAGTATGTCGTGCAGGTGCATTAGTATGCCGTGCAGGCGCATTAGTATGTCGTGCAGGTGCATTAGTATGTCGTACAGGTGCATTAGTATGTCGTGCAGGCACATTAGTATGTCGTGCAGGTGCATTCGTATGTCGTGCAGGCGCATTAGAATGTCGTACAGACGCATTAGTATACCGTGCAGGCTCATTTATATGTCATGCAGGTGCATTAGTATGTTGTGCTGGTACATTAGTATGTCATGCAGATGCATTAGTATGTCGTGCAGGTGCATTAGTATGTCATGCAGGTGCATTAGTATGTCGTACAGGCACAATAGTATGTCATGCAGGTGCATTAGTATGTCGTGCAGGTGCATTAGTATGTCATGCAGGTGCATTAGTATGTCGTACAGGCACATTAGTATGTCATGCAGGTGCATTAGTATGTCATGCAGGTGCATTAGTATGTCGTACATACGCATTAGTATGCAGTGCAGGCGCATTAGTATTTTGTGCAGGTGCATTAGTATGTCGTACAGATGCATTAGTATGTCATGCAGGTGCATTAGTATGTCGTGCAGGCGCATTAGTATGTCGTGCAGGTGCATTAGTATGTTGTGCAGGTGCATTAGTATGTCGTGCAGGCGCATTAGTATGTCATGCAGGTGCATTAGTATGTCGTGCAGATGCATTAGTATGTCATGCAGGTGCATTAGTATGTCGTGCAGGCATATTAGTATGCCATGCAGGCGCATTAGTATGTCATGCAGGTGCATTAGTATGTTGTGCAGGTGCATTAGTATGTTGTGCAGGTGCATTAGTATGTCGTGCAGGTGCATTAGTATGTCATGTAGGTGCATTAGTATGTCGTGCAGGTGCATTACTATGTCATGCAGGTGCATTAGTATGTCATGCAAGTGCATTAGTATGTCATGCAAGTGCATTAGTATGCCGTGCAGATGCATTAGTATGTCATGCAGGTGCATTAGTATGTCGTGCAGGCATATTAGTATGCCATGCAGGCGCATTAGTATGTCATGCAGGTGCATTAGTATGTTGTACAGGTGCATTAGTATGTCCTGCAGGTGCATTAGTATGTCATGCAGGTGCATTAGTATGTCATGTAGGTGCATTAGTATGTCGTGCAGGTGCATTACTATGTCATGCAGGTGCATTAGTATGTCGTGCAGGCGCATTAGTATGTCATGCAGGTGCATTAGTATGTCGTGCAGGCATATTAGTATGCCATGCAGGCGCATTAGTATGTCATGCAGGTGCATTAGTATGTTGTGCAGGTGCATTAGTATGTCGTGCAGGTGCATTAGTATGTCGTGCAGGTGCATTAGTATGTCATGTAGGTGCATTAGTATGTCGTGCAGGTGCATTACTATGTCATGCAGGTGCATTAGTATGTCGTGCAGGCGCATTAGTATGTCATGCAGGTGCATTAGTATGTCGTGCAGATGCATTAGTATGTCATGCAGGTGCATTAGTATGTCGTGCAGGCATATTAGTATGCCATGCAGGCGCATTAGTATGTCATGCAGGTGCATTAGTATGTTGTACAGGTGCATTAGTATGTCCTGCAGGTGCATTAGTATGTCGTGCAGGTGCATTAGTATGTCGTGCAGGTGCATTAGTATGTCATGCAGGTGCATTAGTATGTCATGCAGGTGCATTAGTATGTCGTGCAGGTGCATTAGTATGTCTTGCAGGCGCATTAGTATGTCATGCAGGCGCATTAGTATGTCATGCAGGCGCATTAGTATGTCGTCCAGACGCATTAGTATGCCATGCAGGCGCATTAGTAAGTAATACAGACGCATTACTATGCCGTGCAGGCACATTAGTATGCAGGTGCATTAGTATGTCATGCAGGCTCATTAGTATGTCATACAGACACATTAGTATGCCATGCAGGCGCATTAGAATGTCGTGCAGGTGCATTAGTATGTTGTGCAGGTGCATTAGTATGTCTTGCAGGTGCATTAGTATGTCGTGCAGGTGCATTAGTATGTCATGCAGGTGCATTAGTATGTCCTGTAGGTGCATTAGTATGTCATGCAGGTGCATTAGTATGTCGTACATACGCATTAGTATGCCGTGCAGGCACATTAGTATGTCGTGCAGGTGCATTAGTATGTCGTACAGGCGCATTAGTATGTCATGCAGGTGCATTAGTATGTCGTGCAGGCGCATTAGTATGTCGTGCAGGTGCATTAGTATGTCATGCAGGCTCATTAGTATGTCGTACAGACACATTAGTATGCCGTGCAGGTGCATTAGTATGTTGTGCAGGTACACTAGTATGTCATGCAGGTGCATTAGTATGTCGTGCAGGTGCATTAGTATGTCATGCCGGTGCATTAGTATGCCGTGCAGGCGCATTAGTATGTCATGCAAGTGCATTAGTAAGTTGTGCAGGTGCATTAGTATGTCATGCAGGTGCATTAGTATGTCGTGCAGGTGCATTAGTGTGTCGTGCAGGTACATTAGTATGTCATGCAGGTGCATTGGTATGTTGTGCAGGCGCATGAGTATGTCATGCAGGTGCATTAGTATGTCATGCAGGTGCATTAGTATGTCATGCAGGTGCATTAGAATGTCGTGCAGGTGCATTAGTATGTTGTGCAGGTGCATTAGTATGTCTTGCAGGTGCATTAGTATGTCGTGCAGGTGCATTAGTATGTCATGCAGGTGCATTAGTATGTCCTGTAGGTGCATTAGTATGTCATGCAGGTGCATTAGTATGTCGTACATACGCATTAGTATGTCGTGCAGGTGCATTAGTATGTCAAGCAGGCTCATTAGTATGTCGTACAGACACATTAGTATGCCGTGCAGGTGCATTAGTATGTTGTGCAGGTGCACTAGTATGTCATGCAGGTGCATTAGTATGTCGTGCAGGTGCATTAGTATGTCATGCCGGTGCATTAGTATGCCGTGCAGGCGCATTAGTATGTCATGCAAGTGCATTAGTAAGTTGTGCAGGTGCATTAGTATGTCATGCAGGTGCATTAGTATGTCGTGCAGGTGCATTAGTGTGTCGTGCAGGTACATTAGTATGTCATGCAGGTGCATTGGTATGTTGTGCAGGCGCATGAGTATGTCATGCAGGTGCATTAGTATGTCATGCAGGTGCATTAGTATGTCATGCAGGTGCATTAGTATGTTGTGCATGTCCATTAGTATGTCGTGCAGGTGCATTAGTATGTCATGCAGGTGCATTAGTATGTTGTGCAGGCGCATTAGTATGTCATGCAGGGGCATAAGTATGTCGTGCAGGAGCATTAGTATGTCGTTCAGGTGCATTAGTATGTCTTGCAGGTGCATTAGTATGTCGTACATACGCATTCGTTTGTCGTGCAGGTGCATTAGTATGTCATGCAGGTGCATTAGTATGTCATGCAGGTGCATTAGTATGTCATGCAGGGGCGTAAGTATGTCGTACAGGCGCATTAGTATGTCGTGCAGGTGCATTAGTATGTCATGCAGGTGCATTAGTATGTCATCCAGGCGCATTAGTATGTCGTACATACGCATTAGTATGCCGTGCCGGCGCATTAGTATGTCGTGCAGGTGCATTAGTATGTCGTAAAGGCGCATTAGTATGTCATACAGGTGCATTAGTATGTTGTGCAGGCGCATTAGTATGTTGTACAGACACATTAGTATGCCGTGCAGGCGCATTAGTATGTTGTGCAGGTGCATTAGTATGTTGTGCCGGTGCATTAGTATGTCGTGCAGGTGCATTAGTATGTCGTACAGGCGCATTAGTATGTCATGCAGGTGCATTAATATGTCGTGCAGGCGCATTAGTAAGTCGTGCAGGTGCATTCGTATGTCATGCAGGCTCATTAGTATGTCGTGCAGACGCATTAGTATGTCGTGCAGGTGCATTAGTATGTCGTGCAGGTGCATTAGTATGTTGTGCAGGTGCACTAGTATGTCATGCAGGTGCATTAGTATGTCGTGCAGGTGCATTAGTATGTCATGCAGGTGCATTAGTATGTCATGCAGGTTCATTAGTATGCTGTGCAGGCGCATTAGTATGTCATGCAGGTGCATTAGTATGTTGTGCAGGTGCATTAGTATGTCATGCAGGTGCATTAGTATGTCGTGCAGGTGCATTAGTATGTCATGCAGGTGCATTAGTATGTCATGCAGGTGCATTAGTATGTCGTGCAGGTGAATTAGTATGTTATGCAGGTGCATTAGTATGTTGTGCAGGCGCATTAGTATGTCATGCAGGGGCATAACTATGTCGTGCAGGCGCATTAGTATGTCGTGTAGGTGCATTAGTATGTCTTGCAGGAGCATTAGTATGTCGTGCAGGCGCATTAGTATGTCGTACATACGCATTAGTATGCCATGCAGGTCATTAGTATGTCCTGCAGGCGCATTAGTATGTCATGCAGGTGCATTAGTATGTCGTGCAGGCGCATTAGTATGTTGTGCAGGTGCATTAGTATGCCGTGCAGGCGCATTAGTATGTCGTACAGACGCATTAGTATGCCGTGCAGGCGCATTAGTATGTCGTGCAGGTGCATTAGAATGTCATGCAGGTGCATTAGTATGTCATGCAGGTGCATTAGTATGTCGTGCAGGTGCATTAGTATTTCGTGCAGGCACATTAGTATTGTCTTCTTCTTCAGAGGATGAGGTTAAGCGGATATGAAACCCAACACTGTTCTTTCATGATTCAGATAGAGCATTTCATTTTAAACAGCTTTACAATTTACTTCTATTATCTGATTTGCTTAGTTATCTTGGTATCCTTTGTTGAAAAGCATACCTAGGTAGACGTAGGATATGTGCGCTAGCTGCTGATTGGTGACTGCAAATAGATACCTCTTGTTATTGGCTTACCTATGTGTTCAGCTAGCTCCTAGTAGTGCATTGCTGCTCCTTCAATGCAGGATACCAGAACAATGAAACAAAAATGATAATAGAAGTAAATAGGGAAGTTGTTTAAAAATGTTTGTTCTATTTAATTCATAAAATAGAGGGTTTCATGTCCCTTTAATGTCCATTGAGCTATGATTTAAAGATATGGCGATACTCTCACCTGAATCCCATAGGTTGAAACAGGTCATGTGTCCAAAAAGTCCTGTACACTCATACTACATATGCCCAGTAATAGTCATCTCTATGGCTGAAACAGGTCATGTGATTGTGAGAGCCTGGATCTGTCAGCAATAATGTATGTAGTTCTGTCCGTTTGTCAGTAATAGTCATCTCTCTGTCTGAAACAGATCATGTGATTGTGAGAGCCTGGATCTAACAGCAATACTGTATGTAGTTCTGTCCGTTTGTCAGTAATAGTCATCTCTCTGTCTGAAACAGATCATGTGATTGTGAGAGCCTGGATCTGACAGCAATACTGTATGTAGTTCTGTCCGTTTGTCAGTAATAGTCATCTCTCTGTCTGAAACAGATCATGTGATTGTGAGGGCCTGGATCTGTCAGCAACACTGTATGTAGTTCTGCCCGTTTGTCAGTAATAGTAATCTCTCTGTCTGAAACAGGTCATGTGATTGTGAGAGCCTGGATCTGACAGCAATACTGTATGTAGTTCTGTCCGTTTGTCAGTAATAGTCATCTCTCTGTCTGAAACAGGTCATGTTATTGTGAGAGCCTGGATCTGACAGCAATACTGTATGTAGTTCTGCTTGTTTGTCAGTAATAGTCATCTCTATGGCTGAAACAGGTCATGTGATTGTGAGAGCCTGGATCTGACAGCAATACTGTATGTAGTTCTGCCCGTTTGTCAGTAATAGTCATCTCTATGGCTGAAACAGGTCATGTGATTGTGAGGGCCTGGATCTGTCAGCAATACTGTATGTAGTTCTGCCCGTTTGTCAGTAATAGTAATCTCTCTGTCTGAAACAGGTCATGTGATTGTGAGAGCCTGGATCTGTCAGCAATACTGTATGTAGTTCTGTCCGTTTGTCAGTAATAGTCATCTCTCTGTCTGAAACAGGTCATGTTATTGTGAGAGCCTGGATCTGTCAGCAATACTGTATGTAGTTCTGCCAGTTTGTCAGTAATAGTCATCTCTATGGCTGAAACAGGTCATGTGATTGTGAGAGCCTGGATCTGTCAGCAATACTGTATGTAGTTCTGCCCGTTTGTCAGTAATAGTCATCTCTATGGCTGAAACAGGTCATGTGATTGTGAGGGCCTGGATCTGTCAGCAATACTGTATGTAGTTCTGCCCGTTTGTCAGTAATAGTCATCTCTCTGTCTGAAAAAGGTCATGTGAGTGTGAGAGCCTGGACCTGTCAGCAATACTGTATGTAGTTCTGCCCGTTTGTCAGTAATAGTCATCTCTCTGTCTGAAACAGGTCATGTGATTGTGAGAGCCTGGATCTGTCAGCAATACTGTATGTAGTTCTGCCCGTTTGTCAGTAATAGTCATCTCTCTGTCTGAAACAGGTCATGTGATTGTGAGAGCCTGGATCTGTCAGCAATACTGTATGTAGTTCTGTCCGTTTGTCAGTAATAGTCATCTCTCTGTCTGACACAGGTCATGTGATTGTGAGAGCCTGGATCTGTCAGCAATACTGTATGTAGTTCTGCCCGTTTGTCAGTAATAGTCATCTCTATGGCTGAAACAGGTCATGTGATTGTGAGAGCCTGGATCTGTCAGCAATACTGTATGTAGTTCTGCCCGTTTGTCAGTAATAGTCATCTCTCTGTCTGAAACAGGTCATGTGATTGTGAGAGCCTGGATCTGTCAGCAATACTGTATGTAGTTCTGTCCGTTTGTCAGTAATAGTCATCTCTCTGTCTGAAACAGGTCATGTGATTGTGAGAGCCTGGATCTGTCAGCAATACTGTATGTAGTTCTGCCCGTTTGTCAGTAATAGTCATCTCTCTGTCTGAAACAGGTCATGTGATTGTGAGAGCCTGGATCTGTCAGCAATACTGTATGTAGTTCTGCCCGTTTGTCAGTAATAGTCATCTCTCTGTCTGAAACAGGTCATGTGATTGTGAGGGCCTGGATCTGTCAGCAATACTGTATGTAGTTCTGCCCGTTTGTCAGTAATAGTCATCTCTATGGCTGAAACAGGTCATGTGATTGTGAGGGCCTGGATCTGTCAGCAATACTGTATGTAGTTCTGTCCGTTTGTCAGTAATAGTCATCTCTCTGTCTGAAACAGGTCATGTGATTGTGAGGGCCTGGATCTGTCAGCAATACTGTATGTAGTTCTGCCCGTTTGTCAGTAATAGTCATCTCTCTGTCTGAAACAGGTCATGTGATTGTGAGAGCCTGGATCTGTCAGCAATACTGTATGTAGTTCTGTCCGTTTGTCAGTAATAGTCATCTCTATGGCTGAAACAGGTCATGTGATTGTGAGGGCCTGGATCTGTCAGCAATACTGTATGTAGTTCTGCCCGTTTGTCAGTAATAGTCATCTCTATGGCTGAAACAGGTCATGTGATTGTGAGGGCCTGGATCTGTCAGCAATACTGTATGTAGTTCTGTCCGTTTGTCAGTAATAGTCATCTCTCTGTCTGAAACAGGTCATGTGATTGTGAGAGCCTGGATCTGTCAGCAATACTGTATGTAGTTCTGCCCGTTTGTCAGTAATAGTAATCTCTCTGTCTGAAACAGGTCATGTAATTGTGAGGGCCTAGATCTGTCAGCAATACTGTATGTAGTTCTGTCCGTTTGTCAGTAATAGTCATCTCTCTGTCTGAAACAGGTCATGTAATTGTGAGGGCCTGGATCTGTCAGCAATACTGTATGTAGTTCTGCCCGTTTGTCAGTAATAGTCATCTCTCTGTCTGAAACAGGTCATGTGATTGTGAGGGCCTGGATCTGTCAGCAATACTGTATGTAGTTCTGTCCGTTTGTCAGTAATAGTCATCTCTCTGGCTGAAACAGGTCATGTGATTGTGAGGGCCTGGAGCTGTCAGCAATACTGTATGTAGTTCTGCCCGTTTGTCAGTAATAGTCATCTCTCTGTCTGAAACAGGTCATGTGATTGTGAGGGCCTGGAGCTGTCAGCAATACTGTATGTAGTTCTGTCCGTTTGTCAGTAATAGTAATCTCTCTGTCTGAAACAGGTCATGTGATTGTGAGGGCCTGGATCTGTCAGCAATACTGTATGTAGTTCTGTCCGTTTGTCAGTAATAGTCATCTCTCTGTCTGAAACAGGTCATGTGATTGTGAGGGCCTGGATCTGTCAGCAATACTGTATGTAGTTCTGTCCGTTTGTCAGTAATAGTCATCTCTCTGTCTGAAACAGGTCATGTGATTGTGAGGGCCTGGATCTGTCAGCAATACTGTATGTAGTTCTGCCCGTTTGTCAGTAATAGTCATCTCTCTGTCTGAAACAGGTCATGTGATTGTGAGGGCCTGGATCTGTCAGCAATACTGTATGTAGTTCTGCCCGTTTGTCAGTAATAGTCATCTCTCTGTCTGAAACAGGTCATGTGATTGTGAGGGCCTGGATCTGTCAGCAATACTGTATGTAGTTCTGTCCGTTTGTCAGTAATAGTCATCTCTCTGTCTGAAACAGGTCATGTGATTGTGAGGGCCTGGATCTGTCAGCAATACTGTATGTAGTTCTGTCCGTTTGTCAGTAATAGTCATCTCTCTGTCTGAAACAGGTCATGTGATTGTGAGGGCCTGGATCTGTCAGCAATACTGTATGTAGTTCTGCCCGTTTGTCAGTAATAGTCATCTCTCTGTCTGAAACAGGTCATGTGATTGTGAGGGCCTGGATCTGTCAGCAATACTGTATGTAGTTCTGCCCGTTTGTCAGTAATAGTCATCTCTCTGTCTGAAACAGGTCATGTGATTGTGAGGGCCTGGATCTGTCAGCAATACTGTATGTAGTTCTGTCCGTTTGTCAGTAATAGTCATCTCTCTGTCTGAAACAGGTCATGTGATTGTGAGGGCCTGGATCTGTCAGCAATACTGTATGTAGTTCTGCCCGTTTGTCAGTAATAGTCATCTCTCTGTCTGAAACAGGTCATGTGATTGTGAGGGCCTGGATCTGTCAGCAATACTGTATGTAGTTCTGTCCGTTTGTCAGTAATAGTCATCTCTCTGTCTGAAACAGGTCATGTGATTGTGAGGGCCTGGATCTGTCAGCAATACTGTATGTAGTTCTGCCCGTTTGTCAGTAATAGTCATCTCTCTGTCTGAAACAGGTCATGTGATTGTGAGGGCCTGGATCTGTCAGCAATACTGTATGTAGTTCTGTCCGTTTGTCAGTAATAGTCATCTCTCTGTCTGAAACAGGTCATGTGATTGTGAGGGCCTGGATCTGTCAGCAATACTGTATGTAGTTCTGTCCGTTTGTCAGTAATAGTCATCTCTCTGTCTGAAACAGGTCATGTGATTGTGAGGGCCTGGATCTGTCAGCAATACTGTATGTAGTTCTGTCCGTTTGTCAGTAATAGTCATCTCTCTGTCTGAAACAGGTCATGTGATTGTGAGGGCCTGGATCTGTCAGCAATACTGTATGTAGTTCTGTCCGTTTGTCAGTAATAGTCATCTCTCTGTCTGAAACAGGTCATGTGATTGTGAGGGCCTGGATCTGTCAGCAATACTGTATGTAGTTCTGCCCGTTTGTCAGTAATAGTCATCTCTCTGTCTGAAACAGGTCATGTGATTGTGAGGGCCTGGATCTGTCAGCAATACTGTATGTAGTTCTGCCCGTTTGTCAGTAATAGTAATTGTGATGAGAGCAGGATGTGATGTCACTAGTTTGGGGGCGGGGCTCAGGTCCGGTGTCTGTGTCGCAGTTAGTTTTAGTACAATCAACCTGACTAGATGTGAATTGCTATGCTCTGTAATAAAATAGAGTTGTACCATCATTGCTGTGTCCTGCATATGTCCTGCATCTCATGACATGGTGTCAGAAGTTCTGGACTGCGCTTCTGTTTCTGATGATGACAATGTCAAAGTTTACCCCACCTGAGCCTTTTGACTTCTCTCAGCCTGCAGCTTGGCCCACATGGCGTCAGAGGTTTCAGCGCTTCAGGATTGCATCCAAACTGAACAAGTAGAGTGGTGAAGTACAAGTTAATTCTCTTTTATACTCTATGGGGAAAGATGTGGAGTCAGTGTTCAATGCTTTTACTTTCCAAGAAGGGGAAGAATTTATCTTTGATATAGTTATGGATAAACTCAGTGCCCACTTTGTCTCCAAAAGAAATGTGATTCATGAGAGAGCTTGTTTTCACAAACGTAATCAGCGTGTGGGAGAATCTGTGGAGTCATTTGTGCGCAGCCTGTATGAACTAGCTGAATTCTGTGAGTTTGGTGTTGCTAAAGAAGAGCAAATCAGAGACAGAATAGTTATTGGGATTGCAGATGCTGAAGTCTCACTGAAGCTGCAGTTAGAGCCTGATTTAACTTTAGATGGGGCTATTAGGATGGCCTGCCAGAGTGAACTGGTGAAAAACAGCATGCAATTGGGAGGGCCTGGAGCTGTCAGGCACTACATGTAAGTAGTTCTGCCCGTTTGTCAGTAATAGTCATCTCTCTGTCTGAAACAGGTCATGTGATTGTGAGGGCCTGGAGCTGTCAGCAATACTGTATGTAGTTCTGCCCGTTTGTCAGTAATAGTCATCTCTCTGTCTGAAACAGGTCATGTAATTGTGAGGGCCTGGAGCTGTCAGCAATACTGTATGTAGTTCTGCCCGATTGTCAGTAATAGTAATCTCTCTGTCTGAAACAGGTCATGTGATTGTGAGAGCCTGGATCTGTCAGCAATACTGTATGTAGTTCTGCCCGTTTGTCAGTAATAGTCATCTCTCTGTCTGAAACAGATCATGTGATTGTGAGGGCCTGGAGCTGTCAGCAATACTGTATGTAGTTCTGTCCATTTGTCAGTAATAGTCATCTCTATGGCTGAAACAGGTCATGTGATTGTGAGGTACTTAAAAAAGTGGTGGGTATATGGTGCGCAAATCTGCCCCTTGCAATACACACTAATCTGCTCCCATAAAGCAGATAATGCAAGAACTGGTACAAAGAAAAAGAGAGATGTGTGTATGCGCTAAACAGCTATGGGGATGATGAATATTTATAAATATATATTATTATATTTAGAGATATGAATTATGAAGGTATATATTATAAAAACACTTTGTGTGGCATAAAAATATAGTGTAGGTGTTACAGAGTCAACCTGTGCGACTGGTTTAAATCTAATATCCAAGCAACTAAAATGAATCAAATATCAAAGCAGTATGTATATCAAAATAAAATTTATTTATCTTAATTAAAATAACAATGAAATATTGTCTACTGATACTGTGATATTATCACCGGTCATATATAGTAACAAACTCTATGCTAAAACATAAAAAATAAGCTAAAAATAGCTGACTTATTGTGCAGCTCAGTCTAAAATCATATTGGGATAGTGGCCCTATATGAGAGAGTAAATCCACCTATGGAATCTTGGCTTCTATAACAGGTAAGTTCCGTTTGGGAAAGAGGTAGATATCAAACTACCTAGGGATGAAGTATTATTATGGCTCCGTTATAGGAGTAAACAAGTGTAAAAGTCCCGTATGGAGGTATTGAAAGTTCCGTTATTGGCAGTTTCTGTGAAAATAAGTTGATACCTTCTTTTAGGAATACCCACTGACAACCACGCTGCAGGACCGCTACACCTCTATGGTGCCTACCTGCTCTTTAGTCGAGCTGAATCCTCCGTCAAGGTATGGCACAGGTGTCCGGCGCGGCTCACTACAGCTGGTGACGTCAGGAACGCTGGATGCGTGTCGAATGTAGGTCCGGTCTCGATGAAAAAACTCTGCGCAGAGTATTAGAAGTGGATCAAATAATCCCAACGAATCCTTTGCAATCCTTGTAGATAATTATATATTCTCACTTTGTAGTTGTTCTTCTAGGTCCATCAACGCGTTTCACCATATAGAATGGCTTTATCAAGATGGTTTAAGCTGGTTCTGAGATCCTTTATAAACGTGTAGTTCATCTGTGATTGGTCATAAGTTAATTGATAAATTGTTGATTCCTTAAGGTGGATTTGCTTAAAGGTTGATTTACTTAAGGTGGATTATCTAGGTTCTCTTTTTGTATTGAATAGAGCTTTTTCTTAATGTGATTGTGAGGGCCTGGATCTGTCAGCAATACTGTATGCAGTTCTGCCCGTTTGTCAGTAATAGTCATCTCTATGGCTGAAACAGGTCATGTGATTGTGAGGGCCTGGATCTGTCAGCAATACTGTATGCAGTTCTGTCCGTTTGTCAGTAATAGTCATCTCACTGTCTGAAACAGGTCATGTGATTGTGAGAGCCTGGATCTGTCAGCAATACTTTATGTAGTTCTGCCCGTTTGTCAGTAATAGTAATCTCTCTGTCTGAAACAGGTCATGTAATTGTGAGGGCCTAGATCTGTCAGCAATACTGTATGTAGTTCTGTCCGTTTGTCAGTAATAGTCATCTCTCTGTCTGACACAGGTCATGTAATTGTGAGGGCCTAGATCTGTTAGCAATACTGTATGTAGTTCTGCCCCATTTGTCAGTAATAGTCATCTCTCTGTCTGAAACAGGTCATGTGATTGTGAGGGCCTGGAGCTGTCAGCAATACTGTATGTAGTTCTGCCCGTTTGTCAGTAATAGTCATCTCTCTGTCTGAAACAGGTCATGTGATTGTGAGAGCCTGGATCTGTCTGCAATACTGTATGTAGTTCTGTCCGTTTGTCAGTAATAGTAATCTCTATGGCTGAAACAGATCATGTGATTGTGAGAGCCTGGATCTGTCAGCAATACTGTATGCAGTTCTGTCCGTTTGTCAGTAATAGTCATCTCTCTGTCTGAAACAGGTCATGTGATTGTGAGAGCCTGGATCTGTCAGCAATACTGTATGTAGTTCTGCCCTTTTGTCAGTAATAGTAATCTCTCTGTCTGAAACAGGTCATGTAATTGTGAGGGCCTAGATCTGTCAGCAATACTGTATGTAGTTCTGTCCGTTTGTCATTAATAGTCATCTCTCTAGCTGAAACAGGTCATGTGATTGTGAGGGCCTGGAGCTGTCAGCAATACTGTATGTAGTTCTGCCCGTTTGTCAGTAATAGTCTATGTATCTGTCTGACACAGGTCATGTGATTGTGAGGGTCTGGATCTGTCAGCAATACTGTATGTAGTTCTGTCCGTTTGTCAGTAATAGTCATCTCTCTGTCTGAAACAGATCATGTGATTGTGAGGGCCTGGAGCTGTCAGCAATACTGTATGTAGTTCTGTCCGTTTGTCAGTAATAGTCATCTCTCTGTCTGAAACAGATCATGTGATTGTGAGGGCCTGGAGCTGTCAGCAATACTGTATGTAGTTCTGTCCGTTTGTCAGTAATAGTCATCTCTCTGTCTGAAACAGATCATGCAATTGTGAGAGCCTGGAGCTGTCAGCAATACTGTATGTAGTTCTGCCCGTTTGTCAGTAATAGTAATCTCTCTGTCTGAAACAGGTCATGTGATTGTGAGGGCCTGGAGCTGTCAGCAATACTGTATGTAGTTCTGCCCGTTTGTCAGTAATAGTCATCTCTCTGTCTGAAACAGATCATGTGATTGTGAGGGCCTGGAGCTGTCAGCAATACTGTATGTAGTTCTGCCCGTTTGTCAGTAATAGTCATCTCTCTGTCTGAAACAGGTCATGTAATTGTGAGGGCCTGGAGCTGTCAGCAATACTGTATGTAGTTCTGTCCGTTTGTCAGTAATAGTCATCTCTCTGTCTGAAACAGATCATGTGATTGTGAGGGCCTGGAGCTGTCAGCAATACTGTATGTAGTTCTGCCCGTTTGTCAGTAATAGTCATCTCTCTGTCTGAAACAGGTCATGTAATTGTGAGAGCCTGGATCTGTCAGCAATACTGTATGTAGTTCTGCCCGTTTGTCAGTAATAGTAATCTCTCTGTCTGAAACAGGTCATGTGATTGTGAGGGCCTGGATCTGTCAGCAATACTTTATGTAGTTCTGCCCATTTGTCAGTAATAGTCATCTCTATGGCTGAAACAGATCATGTGATTGTGAGGACCTGGAACTGTCAGCAATACTGTATGTAGTTCTGCCGGTTTGTCAGTAATAGTCATCTCTATGGCTGAAACAGATCATGTGATTGTGAGGACCTGGAACTGTCAGCAATACTGTATGTAGTTCTTTCCGTTTGTCAGTAATAGTCATCTCTCTGTCTGAAACAGATCATGTGATTGTGAGGGCCTGGAGCTGTCAGCAATACTGTATGTAGTTCTGCCCGTTTGTCAGTAATAGTCATCTCTATGGCTGAAACAGGTCATGTGATTGTGAGAGCCTGGATCTGTCAGCAATACTGTATGTAGTTCTGTCCGTTTGTCAGTAATAGTCATCTCTCTGTCTGAAACAGGTCATGTGATTGTGAGAGCCTGGATCTGTCAGCAATACTGTATGTAGTTCTGCCCGTTTGTCAGTAATAGTCATCTCTCTGTCTGAAACAGGTCATGTGATTGTGAGAGCCTGGATCTGTCAGCAATACTGTATGTAGTTCTGTCCGTTTGTCAGTAATAGTCATCTCTCTGTCTGACACAGCTCATGTGATTGTGAGGGCCTGGATCTGTCAGCAATACTGTATGTAGTTCTGTCCTTTTGTCAGTAATAGTCATCTCTCTGTCTGAAACAGGTCATGTGATTGTGAGAGCCTGGATCTGTCAGCAATACTGTATGTAGTTCTGCTTGTTTCTCGTGGAAAGAACAGACTGTTTGAAAATATAATATATTGTTGAACAGTACATATAGTAACTAATTAAAGGAATAGTCTAGTCAAAATGAAACTTTCTAATTTTTCCTATTATCAAATGTTCTTTGTTCTATTGATATCTTTATTTGAAAAAGCAAGAATGTAAGCTTAGGAGTTGTCCCATTTTTGGTTCAGAAGCCTGGGTAGCGCTTGGTGGCTACATTCGGACACCAATTATCAAGCACTACCCAGATGCTGAACCAAAAATGGGCCAACTCCTAAGCTTACGTTCTTGCTTTTTCAAATAAAGATATC